>NW_022103913.1:8911854-8949382 GCF_000313985.2 Echinops telfairi
AACGATGTACAAATGCGCTTTACACAATTGATGTGTGTATGGATTGGGATAACAGTTGTATGAGCCCCTAATAAAATGTTAAAAAAAATAAAAATAAAAAAAAAATAAAACATGACATAGCAGTTTCAAAGTCAAAAAAAAAACAAAGACTACATACAGCTGTCAATATGGATTACAATTCACTGTGAGGAAAAATCAATCGCCTCCTACACACATGAAATCTGGACAATCATTAAAGACGACTGGGGAAGAATTGATGCCCTTGAATTTGGTGTTGGCATAGAATATTGAATATATCACAGACTACCAAAAGAATGATTAAGTATGTCTTAGAGGAAATTTAACCAGAATGTTCCTTAGAATCAAGGATGGTGAGATTTTATCTAATGGCTCTTGGGTATGCGAATAGGAAGGACTAATCTTAGAGGAGGGATATCATGCAGCAGGTCAGAACACTAAACCAAACCAACCAACCAAAAACAAAAAATACCCTCAACAATGGATTGGCCCAGTCGCTGCCACACTGGGTGAAAACGATTCTGAG
This sequence comes from Echinops telfairi, assembly GCF_000313985.2. Lineage (NCBI taxonomy): Eukaryota > Metazoa > Chordata > Mammalia > Afrosoricida > Tenrecidae > Echinops > Echinops telfairi. The sequence continues at coordinate 8,912,399 of NW_022103913.1, forward strand.
GGCGGTATAGGTCAGGTTGCTTGGTTGTTCACAGGATTGCTGGGACCGGCACTGACTGACAGTACTTCTCTCTAACCCAAGGGCACACTGGTGGTTCAGAGGTAGAGTTCTGGCTATCCAGGTGGGAGACTTGATTCATGGTGGCTGATAGTCAAAACCAGTTTCATGGCATCAAGCATCAAGTAGTTGGCTGACATTTCGTATACTTATTTACTCCTTTCTCCTTGTTTTTAAACTCTAATTAAAAGAGCAGCTGTTCCTGAGTGTTTTCTATCCACTTTACTTTGTACATCAAGCTCCTAAAACCAGACAAGAGATTACAAGAAAACTATAGACCAATGTCCTTAAGGAGCTTATTAGTGAATACTATCAAATTTTAGAAAATCCAACAAAACCATAGGAGCCCTGGTGTAGTGGTTTACATATTGGGTGGCTAAATGCAAGGTCTGTCGTTTGAGACAACCAGGTCCTGCTCAAGAGAATGACAAGACTTTCTATTCCCATTAAGATTGACAGTGGCAGAAACTCAGAGGCAGTTCTAGCCTGTTCTATAGAGTCACTATGAGTCGGGACTGACTTGATGACTGTGTGTTTCGGAGAGAATAAAATAACTGAATACAGTACAATCAAAATATGTAAAGAGTGATACACAATAACTAAGTCTACAAGTATGCATTTGGGTTAACGGATGGAAACCAGTCAATGTAATTCACCATACAAATTCCTTGTTGCAACAGTGGTTCTGACTCCAGGTAAGCCCTGTGCTATGGAGCAGAGCTGTGCTGTCGGGCTTCATCTTTCGGGAGCAGATGACCAGCCCTTTCTTCCACGGTTCTCCTGGGCGCATTCAAATCACCAACCATTCCTTAGTTGAGCTCAAAATGTTTGTGCTACTGACTGGCCTTCATTCACATTAGCAGACCAACACAAAACAAAAACCCAGCATCCATTCATGGTAATAAAATAAAAGAAGGAACCTTTTACCTAATAAAGGGACATGAGTCAAATCCAACATGACAGTCACACAGGATATGCGAAACCTTCCGCTTCTTTTACTAAAATCCACTGAGACTGTGATGACTCCAATTCGCTGCAGCCTTACCAAGGGTTCCCAACAACGTCAATCTTTATGGGAGCAGGCAGCCTCATCTTTTCCCCGAGAAGTGGCTGATGGGTATGAACTGTTCATCTTCCCACGAGTGGCCTAATGCCTAACCCACAGGGCCACCAGCACTCCTCTGTTGTGGTTCTCAGTTGCTATGATGTAGGTCCTGACTCATGGCCATCCTGTGGATGCCGGCACAAACCACTGCACAGTCCTGCACCATCCTCACGATACTCGCCTTATTGTAGCCACTGTGTGGGTCCATCTCGCTGAGGGTCTTCCTCTTTTGTGCCGATTATTTCCTACACCAACAAAGAGGGCCTTTTTCAGGGTTGGTCCCTTCTGATCACATGTCCAAAGTCCATGACACGGTCTCATCACCTTGACTTCTAAGGAGCATTCTGGCTCCAGGTCTTCCAAGATAGACTATTCTTTCTTCTGGTAGTCCATGGTACATTCAATATTCTTCACCAACCTCTTAATCCAAAGGCATCAATTCTTCAGTTTTCCTTATCCATTATTTGGTTTTCTCAGGCAGGAGGCTATTAAAAATAAAAGTGCCTGTGTCAGGCACACCATAGTATTCAGTGACAGCTTTTCTTTTGATCACTTTAAAGAAGTCATTTGCGACAGATTTGCTCAATACATTGCTGTCTCTTGCCTGTTTCTTCCAAGTAAAGTGAAATCCTTGAAAGCTTCAATATTTTCTCCAATTATCATGCTGTTGGTCCAGTTGTGAGGATTTTTATGTTGAGTTGTAATTCATACCGCAAACTGTAATCTGCGAACTGCACGTCTTGTAGGTTTTAGCAAGCAAGATCGCTTCATCTGCACATCTGTTAAGGAGTCTTTCTCTCACCCTGATGGCACTTTTTCTTCAGATACTTTTTTCATATTATTTACTCAGAATATAGATTGGATAAGTTTGGTAAAAGGAATTAGATGAATTGGAAGAATGTGGACCTTTTTTAAAAAAAAAAGTTTATTGGGACATAATCCACACATCACACAATAATTCAAACATATCAAGAAGACACCAGTTATTTTTTGGTACAATAACTCTGTGTATTTCTCCATCTTCTTCTGATGCTTTGAGCTTTTCCTTCAACATTCAGTTTCACGAATTCTTACCTTTTTGTTTTCTAACTCCAAGTCTTAGCTCATTTCATTTAAATCCATTCTTTTTAAAACAGAGCTGCTTACCATTTATTTATTTATTTAAGAAAATCACTTCAAATATTCATCTAGAAACTACTTTGTCCAATCTATCATCTTGTTGCTCTCAAATTCAATCACAGCTTGTCACTCTTCCTTGTTGGACGAGTCCTTGTAAGCCCACTGAATTACTCTAACTTAGGAAAAGAGAGTGACTGGCTCTACTCGATGACTTTGGGTAAGTTTCTGCTAGACATACACAAGAGCACACAAGGCCTAAGGGAAGAGCTCAATGAATTTTCAAAGTGAACCCACCCATGTAGTCAATATCTAAGGCAGGAATGTGAACATTACCAGCATCTTTGATTTTAAGTTGAAATTTTAAGATTGAAGATGCATATTTTTATGCAAAGTAAATAGGTATACTCTATCAAAGGTCCCATGATATATCCCAGGAAATATAAGCAAAGGTAATTCTCAAGCTGCAACCTGATCAATGCATACTTCTGTACTCGATGTCTATCTTAAACTTGTTCTACTGATCTAAAATTCAATGGAAAGTCAGCCTAGGAGGTGTATGGGGTGGGGAACAAAAACAGATATACAAGAGTAAAGAAACAAACCAGCAAAAATGTTTTCAAGGTAGGAGATTTGCAGGAGTTGAGGAAGTTGAGCACAGAGCATGTGGTAGCGAGGGCCAGAAATACTGCTGTGGAGACAGGGAGGCTGCCTGTGGAGACAGGGAGGACCGCACAGTGTGGCTCAGGAAGCCCACTGCTAGGACTCTGCCCATGACTTCTCTATTCCAGGAGGAGTAGGAAGAGATAATGGAGTTCCCTACCCTTTTCTGATGGCTCTACCTCTGACCGCTTGCACCCAGCCTTTCTGGGGGGTGGGGGGAGGGACTCCTAACTCAGAACCTGCTTTGCATTCACATTCAGAAGGTATTCTCCAACAAAAAGGAACACATACCTGCTCTTTGACCTCTATGTTATGTTCCCCTTCCAGAATAAGGGTGACGGCTTGCATAATTTGCTTTCCATGAGTACTCATTATTTTATCTATATGCTGCAAAACAACAGGAAATCCTCAATTATAATCTGGGACACAAAGAAAAAGACCACAGGAAAGAGAAGAAGACTTCTAAACGTTACACAACAGGACGCAGAGTTGCTTTATGTGGAGCACCACAGTCTACAGGGGTAGATGCCAAAGGGCATGTCTTATTATTCTACTCCAAAGCTGCCTCTTGTCTTCAATAACATATACATGCTCGACAACTTGAAGCTGAAGAGAACATAGATTTGGCCTTACAGAATAGAGCATTTCAATCACTTGAAGTCCTCAAGCCCTGAGATATTAGAGAAAACAGTAGCACTGAACAAACGAGTAGGGGTAAACCCAGGGGCTGGCAAAGATGGAACGCAGTTGCTAATACCACTCGGCAGCCCAGGCTTATTCAGAAGAGTGCACACAGTGAGGTCTTCGCACTACTCTCAGGGACCATTAAGAACCACCTTCCTACTCTGGCCTGTGCCCCCAGCTCTCCACTTGACATCCTCAGGTCAATCCTGGCGCATGCATGTGCGCGTGTGTGCATGCCTGCATCTGTGATGGCAGGCTGTAAAATGGTTCTGATAAGATTTTGTAAAGAGGCGCCAGAAATAAGTGACTAAATCCACCATGCCAGCCAACCAGATACACATAACATAACAAAGCAAGGCAGGCACACAGCCAGCATTGTGGGAGCTAAGAGGGCAGGCTATGCTGGGGCGCAGGTCAGGTGGTAGTGTGGTGAAACAGCTCCCAACAGACCCGAAGGTGACTGGTTTGGAAAGAACCTTGTTTCTCTGGGAAGGGAGTATTTGAGTGGACACACACTCACAGGCAGGGGCTCATGGGAACAGAGTGCAACTGTGAGGCTTTGCAAAGCATGCTGTCAGTTCAGACTCAGGGCGACCCTGTGTGTGCAGAGAACTTCTCCAAACCATTTTTAAGGCTATGATCTTTAGGAAACAGATCACCAGACCTGTCTTTACAGGTGCATCTGAGTGGGTTCAAACTATCAACCTTTCAGCTAATAACCAGCTGCTTAACTCCCTGTCACCCAGGGATCCTTACAAAGCACACCCAGGGTGAAATCAGGATACCTGGGTGACTTTACTTACAGGGCGAGTAGAGAGGAGATTCCTAAGAAGTCCCAATGTCTTCATCAGTACATTCAAGTCTGAATCTGATAATAACCGGAATAGCTGTTCAGTACTCAAGCTTCGCAAAATATCAGCTTTTATTTTCTGTTCAGCCTGAAATGCCATATTCTGGAAGGATTAAAGAAGTTGCAAGAATCATGTCTACTTCTGCTTTATCAAATTATAGTTTATTAACACTGATCCTTTTCAAAGTGGAAACAGATTCTGCAGACAGTCCTCTGGCACGAGTCCCAATCTCTGTATGGCTCCTGCTTATCTTTCCCTCCAGAACAGTGGTTCTCGAAGTGGGTGATCCTGCCCGATGTGGGGCGCTCGGATCATCCAGGGGACTTTAAAAGCAATACCTACACTTTCTCATGGATTATGGGCTACAGCACAGAAGTGTTTAATCACCATGGGACACCATTTCCCCCCGAGAAGGGGGCTGTAAGCCAGGTAAGTTCAGGAATGATGTTAGTCTACAGCAAAGGTGGGGAACATCCAGCCCTTGGGTCATAGAACGCCGGCAAAATCATCAATGCCAGCTGACGTCACAGGCCTCACCAAAGAGAAGCGGCTCCAGACATCACAGTGGGGCTGAGCTGATAAAATGTTGGACCAGTGTGGCCTAAGAATGATGTCATAAATAGCCAAATGTCCCTTGACAGAAAAAGGTTCCCCCACCTCTGGTCAAGGAAGGTAAAAGTCACCCTTTGCTGTAGTTATACAAGTATAAAACCGTAACTGCTTTCTGATGTGGGCATTTGAGTGTCTAAAGATTTCTCAGATAAGCATCGCATTCTAAATAAACACAATTCCTTTTGGTAGGTATCAAGTTGCCTTCTGTGAATTTTAAAAACAGAATGACTATTTTTTTTCCAATTAAAATTTTTAGATTGCACATTAACAACTATGTTGTGCCATGCATTCTGAGGATGATTCAGAAGTAAGCTGTGGGCTAGTTGTAGCTTCAACCACATTAAAAGACCGATGGGTTCACAATACTGTGTTAGGTACCGAACACAGCCAGAAACTCCCCCTGGGTCAGAGGTTAAAACATGATGGATGAGCACAGCTGAACCCCAAGAAAAGGCTAACATTTCTGAAGCACAACCCTCCTGCAAATTGCAAATAACACGTAACAAATCAGCTTTTGGTATAAAACCTACTGCAAACGGAAAGCTTCTTATAATTATGTCCATTGGGACGTAATATAATATTCTTGTCCACTGAGAACTTACATGTGTTATGGTGCTAAGACATATGAGCAATCAAGGTACATACTGATGCAAAGCAATATGACAGAGAAAGAGAGTTCTGGGCTGGGTGTCAACAGACCTCGTTTAAAGAACATTCCAAGGTTTTATCTTTTGCAGACAGTGACCATGGCAGCTGGTGATATGAAAACTGATGAGAATAAGACAGTAGGGATTTAAGGAACTGGATGATAAGTTCAATGTTTATTATTAAGATTGTGTGTGCCAGGGGGCCCTCAAGCGAAGTAATTTAAGTGACAGACATGGAGAATTTGAAGACAGCCCTTCTATTAGAGGGAGCTGAAACCGACAAAGTATACAGAGTCCTGGAAAGTGGGTAGTGTGAGGGCTTGGAAACCAGGAGTTCAACTGTGGGGGAACATCCCCTGAGCAAGAGGTTGAAAAAGAGGCAAAGTAGAAAGTGAAGTGAAAACAGTCAAGTCCAGAAAAAGTTTCACGAAAAGTTAGTGCTAAAAGCTCATGTAAAATGAAGGGGGAAATAACTGTGAGATTAGTGATTTCATAGAAGATGGTTATCGCTATGGCAGAGTTTCTAAGAAGAGATAGCCAGGAGAGCATGGGCCAGGCAGGGGAAAGAATATAGGTTAGGGGATGGGTTCAGAATCCATTTCCAACACCTATTAGTTGGGAGGCAATTCATTTAAACTTCTTGGGTTCCAGTTTTTTCCATTTTCAAGGTAGATATATACCAAAATAACATAAAACACTACAATATAACAAAATAAAAATTAGAAATAACAAACACTCATAAGCACTTTTCCCTGGCATATAGAAAAAAGCTCGTTAAACTATAGCTACTAGAATCGTGCTTTTAAATGCTCTGTAGGACTGTACCAGTTTCAATTTCAATAGAATTTTAAAACTGTCTCCTAATAGTTCTATACTTTTAAACTCTAGATTAGCATACACTATGTAATAGAAATTCTTTAAAAATGATTTAACATTTAGGCACTAATTCTGTTCATTGAGGCATTCTGTTACCTTGGGCATGTTATTAAATTGCTGTCTACTCATCTCTAAAATAGGGTCACACTACTCTTATAAAGTTGTTATAAAGATCAAAAGACCTTGTCCTTTGGGGACTTGTATGTTAGTTAGGGTGCTAAGACATATCAGCAATCAAGGTGCCCTAGTAATGAAAGCAACATGGCAAAGTGGAGAGAGTGCTGGGCTGGGTGTCTAAAGACCCAGACATAAAAGAGACATAAAAATGCTTTGCAATGTAGGTTTTCAAAAAAAAATAAAGCAAAACAAACTCCCCTGCCTCCCTGACAAAACCAGTTTCCTTTGCATGGACTCCAACTCACGGTGACTCTGTCTGTCAGACTAGAACTGCACTCCACGGGTTTGCAAGGCTTGTTTTTCACAGGTAGATTGCCAGGCCTTTCTTTCAAGCCACCAAGCCAAAGGTAGGCAGTTGAGCTTTGCCACCAAGGACTCATGCAAAGTGGGCTGTTGTTGCTATTGACCTCCAAGGCAATTCCCCCTCACAGCGAGCCGGTGAGAACAGAGAATTGTTCCACAGGCTCTTCAAGGCTAGCATCTTTCCAAAGCAGATGGCCCAGGCCTGTCTTCGCAGGCACTTCTGGTTGGGTTCACTGCACCACCCAGGGACTCATAAAGTAGACAGCCCGATACAAATAGCTCAAGTTAAGGGAAACTTGCTTTCCTAAAGCTAGACAAGTCCAACGTCAATACCTGTCTACTTTTCCTTCGCAATACACAGGAGAACTGAGGCACACAGGGCCAAGCAGCTTGCTTACATTACAATAGAAACCGAAAGCTGAACAATGAGTCTTCTAAGTCCAAGGTCACTGGAACAGCAGGTCAAAATAGAAACAACACATTCTTTAGTTCTAGCATTGATAACATCTGTATTCTCTTTGTAAATGACAAGGTATAGGAAAGGTAAAACGTACCATTAAAGCCCAAATTCCATTCACTCGTAAAGCAGGGTTTTCACTCTGAGTTAATCCACAAAGTAGCTCTACGGCTCCTGATTCTAAAATTGGCTGTGATTAGAAAGGAAAGAACACAGCTTTAGAGTCCGGTTTGGGGGTGAGAGGGGCAGAGAGGCTGGCACTCTGCCTATGATTTCTTCCCTGCTGGAGGGTGCTGCCCATCCAAGCTTCTTTCAAGAAACAAAGCAAGTAACTAGGTGGGCCTTGAAAAGGGCAGGGACAACTCTTATAAACTCTCCAAACATAACGAACGATCCCGCTCATTTCCTCCTCTGTCGTCCTGGAGACATAACTCATGTCTAGGAGACATTCCAATGACGTGTGCATTCACAGACACTCTCCAGCCCCACTGGTTATCATCTCACCCCTTCCCACGCTCATCTCTCTACCACTGAGACCGGCCCTCCTTGTCGTGGTTGCTCCTGTCCATTGTTCACAGGTGTGACTATGAAGCAATGTGGCTGGCTTAGTGACAACATAGAATGGAACTTTGATACCCAAACCTCCTTCCAAGTCATCACCGCGCTATCTTATTCCAAACACGCTGATTTCATCCTTTAGAATTACTGCACAATAGTCTTGGACTTTCAGTGTCCCGCTGCCCTGTACACTTGAAACATGTGCTTTGCCCCGAGCACCTGAGGGCTGGGGATGAGTTTGGGCAATATTCCAAACAACCAAACTTCAGAGGACTAAGGCATTATTACTGAAGAGCGCGGAAAGGCTCTCCAAGAAGGTTCTAGGGCAGTCTTAGGCAATTCAGACCGGTATACATAAAAAATGACAGTGCATTTCAAGAGCGGAGGGGAACACTGTACATTTATTTACCTGTACAAATTGTAGTTTTAAAAAACTTAAATAATATAAGGCATTCTCACATATCTTTTTCCCAGATTCACTCATTTTTAACATTTTTGCAATACTGGTTTTATCATTATCTTTTGCTCAATACATGCATGCCCACTATTTCTCTTATTTGATTGTACATACCAAATCCCCTCTCCATAGTCATTACTGTTATGTACTTTGCTGCACATGTCCTAAGAACAAGGATATTCTCTTAGACAACCACGGTGTGGTTACAAAATTCAGCAGTTAGCAGTGAAACAATACATTAATCTAACCCACAGTGCATGTTCCAAATTTTGTCAGATGGTCTAAAAATGTTCCCCCCTCTCACTTCTGGATCCAGCTGGTTTCTTTTTAGTGTAAAAACCAGTACTATAACCAGATCATCATGCCTTGTGTGGAGTCTGACACCTGAGTGTATTCGTCTTGTTTCCTTACCACACTCTGATCATTCTCAAGGGAGAGCGGAGAACTTGTGAGCTAGCCAGAAGGTTCTTTAGGATGGTGGATGGTGTTGCCGTGGCTGCAACCACAGAGGCCAAGCACCCTGCCAGGTGGAGCTGACATTCTGTCTTGCCACCAGCTTCCTTCAGAGAACTACCAGTCTCTCCCCTCTTGTCCCAAGATTTCTGCTTTCAGATCCTCTAGCTCATTAGTACTGCCGTCCTAATTACCAACGCGCGTCTGCAAGTATTGCTACCACAGCAAGGAAAGTGGACAAAACAGGACTACTCCATGTATGCAAAGTGGCTAAGCCTCAGTGGGAAATTGGGTCAATCAGAGATATGTCGACATTATGATAAAGCTAACCATAAGGTTTTCTCCCTTTTCCTTTTGAATCAAGTTTATTTTAGTTTCCTCTACTTCAAAAGGAACATATTTCCAAGTATTTTAGAAAACACAGAAAAGGGAAATTATCTCCACACTTCATCCTTCCACAAACAGCTGTTGTGAATATATAAAAAAAAATTATTCTCCATAACCAGCAGTTACATACCTTGAAGCAATTTATAATCCTGGCTTACAAAATAGAGCCTTCATCTACTCTTTAGTAAATATAGTTTGAGAATGATCTATTATTTGTATAATTATTTTTAAGTATAAACTGCAATACCTTTAAATAGGCTGAACCTACGAGGCAGAAGGCATGATAGCTGTATTAAAACATGAACAATTTTCCTTAAAAAAATAAAAAGACTCAAATAATTCAGATGTTTTCAAACTCAAACCACAATTTCAGTGCCACCAACTGTGAAAGATTTCTGACTAAGCTCTAGCTGGACTGGGCAAAATCAATACTAACCTCTTTGCTTGGAGAAAATTCAAGAAGCAGATTACATAGCATCGAAGATGCTACTACTAGGATTTCATCTGGTGCATTTTGTAAAACCTATGGGATGGAAAAAGGGATACTATTAATGGCTGGGAACCATGGAGGTGTGATCATAAGAAAAAATGAGAACAAGACCATTTATCTTTCCAATTCCTGCTACTGGAGATGATTAGCCAAGACCCACCTGCCTTACTGCTCTGATTTTGACTGAGTAGAACCCTCAAGTCTGATTGCAGGAGAAGCTCCAGCCCACTTCCAGTTGGGAGGCTACTGCCAGAAAAAGGAGAGACGCGGTTGGGGAGGGAGGAGTGCTCTCTGTGGAAAGCAGTCAAGGCAGACCACGTATGCAAGCACAGAACTGGCCTACAGCTTGAGGCTCTCGATGTCAAAAGGCTTGTTTGAAGAGGAGCCCAGATGGATCCCATTACCGCACAAAGGGGCAATAAGGCGGACAGGACTTCAGGATGTAGAATTACTTTTCTTAACCTCTCCGTAATAAGAGAAGCAGCACAACGTGGCAGTTAAAGGCACAGACTATCTGGGTTTAAATTTCAATTCAACAGCCAAACAACACTAAACAATTGAATTTCAACTCACAGTGGCGTTACAGAATAGAGTAGAACTAGAACTGCCTCAAAGGGTTTCCCAGGTTGTATACCTAAAAAGGCCGGCGGCACATCTTCCACCCAGAGCAGCTGCTAAGTTTGAACCATCAACCTCCCAATTTTTAGCCACGCACTTAACCACTGTCACCAGGGTCCTTCTCAACCAATCACTCAATAGTTAGTTGAGTTTCTCAGCTGCCAAACGAGAGCCACAGTAAGTACACCTACTCCTTACTTATGACTAGCTCGTTATGACAACTTTGACAAAATTCTCCTATGGTCTGGGTCCCATAGGACCATGGGTAGGCCAAGGGCAGTCTCCTTGGGTCACCCAAAACTGTATACCAGAAACCCTGACATTATACCAGAAACCCTGGTGACTAGGTCTCATGTAGGACGTCTTCTCCCATGCATCTGCTGTCTCTGTCTGCCCAGAGTGTGAGGTGACAACAGGATGACATGAGATTTCAGGTGGGCAGGGGGGTGCTAGTGGAGGTCCTAAAGGTTCTGGGGAGGTAGACTGTGGGAAGTGGAAAGTAGGGGAGAAGGGGGTTTTGCAGGGCTATGGCACCAGGACAGATGGAGGGTGAGTGGGGTCCCCTCCTCCAGGTGAGCAGGATCTAACCACCACACTACTACCCCTACCCCCAGGGGCTCCACAGTGGTGGGAAAGATGTAGTGGCGGAAGGTGGGGAGTGGGGTGGTAGGTAGATGTGTTGGGGGCACCTGGTAGGCAGGATGGGAACACCAGCACTGAAGATAAGTTAGGTGTGGCCCCCAACTCGCACATTCTCACATAATACTGACTTCTCATAAAGATCTGGTCTTTGGAACGTAACATGTTGATAAATGAGGAGTGCTGTACTTCATAGCGATGGTATAAGAGTGACCTAATCAAAGAAATGATACCATGTTACTAAGGGGAATTTAAAATCTGCCACCTTCGCCATCGTGGTTATCGCGCACAGTAAGCGACCTGCCACGGACTTGCGCTGAGCTCAACAAGCACGACGACAGATGTCAGGACGCCTACCCTCACTCAGCAGCTTATCCGACACTGCATTTTTCACCCCAGTGAAAACAAACACGAGACCCAAGGGTAGTGATGCTGCTTTTGATAGTTCATGTGCTAACTTGGCGGTGACGATGATTACTCCGGGGTTTTAAGTCTTACTTTACGTGGCTGACGGTGCACTGGCCTAGGCCTAAGGATAGAGAATGTGTCTGGTTATATAATGATGCAGTCACCCGCCATTTTGTGATCTGATGTGGTCATCCTTCATTCTCCAACCATGACAATTTTCACCTAGTGAGCTGGTCTCTGGAAACTAATCATATCGCTAAGTGAGGAGTGGGCATACGAGCTATAACCAGAACCTCTTCCTTCTAGATTCCAAAAGAGAAGGCCTCCTAAGTACTACCACTTATGTGCAGCGGTACTTCAACAAAATCTTCACATTTGGGATCAGATCACACTCAGGATTATTATTTTAAAAGAAATCCTAGGAGCTAAGTTATGCAAATTGGAAAGAGACCATCACAAAAACCATTGCTAATTCAATAAATTATCTCCTTTGTTCAACTAAATCAATTCTGAAACCCTCAAGTTAAAAAAAAAATAGCAAGAATTACACAGTAAAAGAACTAATTTGCTATTACTTCTTCTGAGAACGATTGGCTAGTAGATAGAGATCAAGTTACATATACTGTATGTGCAGACCTCTCTCTGTCTGCTGCAACGTCACCAAGACCCTGCTCAGCCTTCCTTTCCAGCCCTACATCTCGGTGGGTAGGCATACTCCCAACCATGCTTTGAGGCCATCCTGTTCTGGAAGCTTCCTTAAAACTCTGCCAGTCAGAAGTCACCCTAGTCTCCTTTGAGCTCTTAGTCATTGCTTGTAACCCTTTTTAGGACCCTAACTATCCACACTATTCAAATTCTTCCAGAAAGTAGCATTAAGATTGCTGAGAGCTAACTACTCCTGGCCTGATACAACCCAAGTTATTAAGAATAATGGGTGCTCAATAAATGTTTGTGAATTGAATAAAACAAATAACCATTTTCCAAAATTATACTATGTAGAATCAATAGTTAATATAAGTGAGGGGATGCTAAGACTTGAAAACATGTAAAAATTGCTTTGGTTGACATGATTCTATTTAAAACATTAGTAATTACTTACACAAATTGATTTAAAGTTTATTTTAAATTAGATTAACATATAACGATGAATTTCTTAAAAAAACATTCACTCACTACAATATAAGACATAAATTCAGAAGTCAACCTGTGATAATGATCTACATCAATTTCACCAAACCAGGAACAAAAAAATGATCAAAATAGAAATCTTAATTAAAGGCAAATGCTTATTTTCCAGTGGTTTGCTTCCTGACAGTTAGAAATGCGGAAAGGTAAAGGGAAAAATCAGCAGGTATGCCAGCAACCTTTGAGCTAGGGGAATCCAAAAGTATCGTAAGTGATAAGATTACTTCCAGGCTTTAAGTGCTACCTTACAAGACCAGCCAACAGTTCGATAGTGCATTTCCCTACACACAGTTCGTTTTGTTTGCTCAGCAGACCTTCCCTGGTACAGCTAGTTAGAAACCACATGCTGCCCTATTTCTGATCTGCAGGGTGCTACTCTAAAATAAACAGACCTGCGCTGGGCGGAGCAGAACTTTCATAGTACGCAATTTTCCTGTTAAGCGAGCATTGAGCAACTTGCTCTGAGTTAGTGCACCTAGTGGTATCACCTGGGAAGGTTCTCTCTGGTCATAGTGAAAAAATTTTTTCATAGAAGCAGTTCTGCTCAAACCATTTTTGTGACAGCTGATTTAAAGGAACAGTGTGTGGCTGTGAAATTTTGTTTCCTGCCTGGGAAAAATGCTGCAGAAACTGTTGTTACATTGAACACAGCTTACAAGGACAGAGCTAAGGGGAAAGACCCAAGTGTACGAGTGGGTTTTGCTTTTCAAAAAAAGTGAAATGTCAATTGATGACAAACCTCATTCTGGACGTTGGTCAAATTTCCAAAAGGACAACAATGTCGACTTTAGTGCATTTGGAGTTCCTTCCACCAGGTCAGACTGTCAATCAAGCTTTCTACTTGGAGGCTCTGAAAAGACTGTGTAACAGTGTGCAACAAAAAAGCCTGATTTGTCGAAGATGTGGGACTGGTTTTGCCACCACGACAATGTGTCTGCTCACTCAGCCATCTCAGTGTGTCAATTTTTGGCAAAAACCAGCATGCCTCTCTTGCTCCTCACACCTTACTCAACGGACTTTGCCCTGCACAACTTCTTTTTGTTTTTGCAAATGCAGAGAGACATGAATGGACAGCAATTTGATGACGTAGAAGAGGTGAAGAAAAAAATGAGGGAGGTGCTGTTAGCCATCCGAACAAATGAGTTTGAAAAATGTTTCCAAGAATGGAATCGCAGATTTGATGAAAGTATTAAGTGTAATGGAGAGTACTTTGAAGGTGATAAGGTAGTTGTAAAAGAAAACTAAATACATGGCTTTGGAAAAAATTCCAGTTTGGGGGGAGTGGGGTACCCCCTTGAATACAATGGTCTGAGTCATTAAAGAAAATGCCGCCTGATGAAATGGGTATTTCTCCAGAAACAGAGAACACTTAAAAAAATTTTTTTTTGGATGTGGCTAGAATAAAAAAATATTTTAAACAAGCTGTTATTTTAAAAAGGTGGAATCTAAGAACAAGAAAGGAAATGGAAGAGAGCTTGGGAAAATCCAGAAATGGCAAGTTTGGCCCAGGCGTTTAGGATACAGGACTTTTGTGGCACTGGACAGGCAATGAGGTCGTGGCCAGAGTTAGGAGATGGGCAATGGAGTCTATTTCCTTAGACGCGGGCTCTCACTCGGGCTCAGGAAGCAAGAGGAGAGCACAGGGCCATTCACATTCCCAGTGAAGCCAATCCTGGAGTTTCCAAGTCAAAAATACAGGAATTACAAAGTGAAGGAGAAGGGGATATTCCAAAGGACTGACATCTACCCTTCATGGTGAACGAGAGGGAAACGTCAGGAGTTGCCAGTGACTGCAGCTGGATGCCCTGGGCTGCTCCAGCAGGCCCCCGGAGGGCAAGAAATCAGAGAAACTTGAACTCTCAACTAAGTGTCCTATTTTAGACTAGGAGACCTCGGCGCCACCTGGCAGCCCCTGAATCTCATACACAGTCCTGTCATTCATTGCACTGAAGCATCTCCAGGTATCACGTTTTATTTCCTCACCTACTTCCTGCCTACCACCTTTACCACATCAGGCATGCCCCCTCAGAGATGAGCCTCACTCTGGGACAGATGGCTCTCAGCATGCCAGTTCCTAGAGGGGCCTCCATGTCTGCTGCTGTGAGTCACTATAATCACGCCGGGGTGGGGCAGCACTGTGTCCTGTGTGCACCATTCCTTGTTATTTCTGCTTATTCTCTTCCCCTCCCTGAAACCGTTACCTGCTTCCCCTTTGCTTTTTCAAAGCTTACATTTTACTCTTTCTTTCTGAAGGCGCCCCTAATGTCTGCCTTCCCCCCACCCCCCAATGCCTTTACTTTAACAGGATTAGAAGTACAGCTAGAATGCTCCCAAGAAGTGAGGAGGTGAGAAGTCGTCTTATGCCCTTCAGGCACGTCCCCAGGAGGGGCCGCTCCCTAGAGAAGGACGTCATGCTTGGCAGCGGGTCAATGGGAAAAGAAAGACCTCGCAGGCTGTTAGGCACTGGGCTGCAGCAATGGGCTCAGACATAGCAATGACTGATGGCGCAGAGTCTGGCAGTACTGCCTTCTCTTACCCACAGGGTCACCAGCCAAGTGGGTAGAAGCCAACCTGACGGCACCTCTGAACACCCTAACCTGAGAGGCCAATGATGGGTCAGTGGCAGAATTCTCCCTTCTAGGGCGGAGATCAAGGTTTTCTTTGGTGTAATCCAGGGAACGTTTGCCTAATACTGACATTAAACAGGTTTCAGTGGAGCCTCCAGGGCAAGATAGAGTAGGGAGAAATGTTTGGTGATCTATTTCCAAAAATCAGCCAAACCAAACTAGATGGATCACAACGGATCCACAACTGATTGCGAGCATGGCACAGGATTAGGCCACCCTGAGCTGAGGGCTGACCCCTGCTCTCAGCTGAGGCTGCAGGTCGAGGGTAAGAGCGCCACAGGGCAGCATTTTTGATCATCTCCTTGTGCTGGAAGACTTTGCTTAATTAGTATATTGTGGGTACTCAAGACAAAGCAAAACACAAAAACAGACAAAAAATACTATCAACTAAAATATAAGCTGGGACCAGAGACTATGTTTCTGTGTGACGTATCAAGTGACAACCCTACTAACAGCAACTTGATGTGTGCTCTAAGACTCAATTAAAATAGGCTTGCTCCAGACCCTTTTGCGAAGGGAGGGGAAGGGCAGTCCCCAAGATAAGATCTAAGACTTTAAAAAAAAGGTATTTGGGGACAAAGAAGCAGGGAAATCACTAAAATTAAACCCAGCTGCCTCTGAAAAGCACCAGGAATTTCCAATAGACTGAGGACAACCGGCTGCCCTGTAAACGGCTGACTCCGCCCAGTCTCTCGTGTAGCAATGAGCACACACGGAGATGAGAAGCCAAGGGCGCACTCTCCACAGGGAGACTGGCACGTACTTTCTCCTCACATGAGATGCCGGCTTCAGAAACACACACTAGGTGTGTGTGGACCCTTGGGCGACAGGATCTGAGGAGGAAATTGTTCAAAATGCCTTGTACAGGAATCAGACCCAACAGACCTGGAGAGGGCTCCCTGTGATCGTAGTTGCCAGATCAAAAATAAACCTAACCAAAATCCGGTGAGTGACCTCTTGATTCGCAGGACCCCACAGGTAGAACTGCCCCCGTGGCCCCGAGACTGTCACTCTTTGCAGGAGCAGAAAGGGTCCTCCGTCTGCGACAGCTCACGAAAGTTTCTGTGACCACTGCTCCTCGCTGGCCTTTCCTCTTACCTTCATTAAAGGTTTCCATACGGCGTGATCCTGGAAACTGGTTCGAAGCTGCTGCACAGATCTGGATAAACTGTGCAGACATCTACAAAGAATAATCAAAATTAGCTTCACAAGAAGCTGGCACGTTTGAAACTCTTTTGGCATTTCATAACTACTAATGCATACTTCAAGTCTATCTACAGAGATGGTTAATTGAATTACTTCAGAATAATTCATGGGCTTTGGAGGCTTAGGTTCTGGGTTAAATAATGCTACATGCTGTGTGGAGTCACCTGAGCAGACTTCCAAGCAGTTTTGATTCTGCACTTACTAGGTAGAGGTCCAGAAAGCAAACAGGTTAAAGACATGGCAAGGGGTTTTGACTCAGACCATTGAAAGCTCATACCTGACGGCAGCTAACCGCACCTTGACACTAGACTCAGACAAGCCAGTCACAATTCGGTCCATCATATTTTCAGTCTCAATGATCTGGAGAAAAAGGTTAATGCTGCATAAATAACAACAGGAAGATGACAAACTTCAGCGCTTGCAAACGCACGTATGTTAACGTCCACTAAAAGTTTCAAGTGGTTGCAGACAAGCGTGTTTACTGGGAACAGAGATCTTGCAGTGGGGCAGGCCGCTCTCGGAAACGTAGGTTGGCCCCACTGCAGCCCTGCCAGTCGAATGGCAGGTATAGGGGGCAGGTGATGTTTGTTATTGCTACAAAAGCCTGGAAACAATGGTTAAATGGCATACAGAGTGCGGGAGTGTTGCATGCATCGTCTTCAGGGTAAGTGAAAAGCGTAGCTGAACTTTGACCGGCAGAAGCCTTCAAGATCACTCAGCCTTCACGAGATGAACTCTGCCGTTTCCGGCAGAGCCGCCCCGTGGCACTTTCTTACCAAGCCCAGGGAAACCAAGTTATACAATTAGAAAAGGAGCCCCTGCCGTCTTCCAGGGCAGTACCAAGTCCTGCTCCACGCAGTCACGGCACTCATGACGCCCTTCTACCATAAAGCAACCACCGCCTGCACTCGTCCCTCGCTCAGCAGCCTCGACATACCAAGATCAAGTGCACGGACGAGATTAGTTTGCCTTGTGTAATCCTATCACAAAAATCAGCTGTTACCTATTAGTAAAAAGTGCTATTGCAATCATACTACCAATATTAGCAAAACAACTACTATTTATTGCGCATTTCCACATGCCAGGCAGTGTCGTGTCAGAAGGGAGCTTTGAGCAAACTCCATTTTCCTCCAGACTTTTTGAAGCACACTCAGATACATTATCTCAAACTGTAATTTTCACCCTTTTGTGGGAATTGTGATAAGGGTTTCGAGGAGCCTAGTCAATAGAGAGCTTGCCTGGGATGAGAGCTGGCTGGATTCAGGTTGATGTATTTAGCCATACTTGAAATGCAGCCTCACTGGGGCAAGTCCTTCGGCCAGCGAACCCAGTTGAATCCTGGGTAAGTCATTATTAGGAGCCCCTGCGCTCACTTGGGAGACCAGGGATTGGAACGCTGCCTGCCAAAAAGAACCACCTGAGGAACTTTTAAAAAGTTCTCACCCAAATTAATTAAATTTGTGTGGGACCAGGCACCTATATATTTTAGAGCTTCCCAAGTGAGCCCAAGATGAGGATCATTGACCTACACTAAAGTGGGAGGATTTGGAAGGCTGAGCTCAGAACTGGGGGGGGCGGGGGGAATCTCAGTATCTTCAAGCCCAAGTATGTTTCTCTTTTGCTACAGAAGAAAAATAAAGGGGTGAAACCAGCAGTGAGCAGAGTATTAACAATTAAAAACAGGGGACCCACACTCCTGCTGCATGTTAGAAATAATCCTTTTTAATAAGGTGCTTTGCAGTTTCCAAGCTGCCAAAGAAGACTTACACATGGATCAACTCCCAACCTGGAACTAATTCCAATCTCCCCTTCCCCTGACACACAGCCACTCTTTTGCTCCTAGCCTCCTCACTCTCCCACTGTCCACCTAACCTGGGTCTGGGTGCTGGGCTCCAACCCTCCACTCTAGACAGATTTTCTTTCCTTCTTGTCCTCCGGCCACTCACTCATGTCGCCATCCTCCTTCACAGCCACAAATCCTGTGCTGTGCCTCCAACAGCAACCCCAATTGCTGATGCACAGCTGGGGGCCTGCCCACTGGCCTCTCCCTGGGTGCTAGCCCTCACTGCTGTGACCAGCTGTGGGCTCACCCCCAGGAGGAGCCCCCAGTCCTCCTGCCTCCTTCAGACCTTTACCCTTCTGCGCCCACCTCATCTTAGCTGGGACACGGCTTAGTTCCTGCGACACAAGTTGCCGGAACTTGCCTTTCTTCTGACTAAAAGCCTTCAGACTCTCACTGCTTTTTTTAACTTCTTTCTTGACTCCAGTTACAATGAAGCGTACTTTAAGCTCAAGCCCTCTCACCTGGATCCAAGCAGGACTTTTCCCAGACCTTTCTCGGAGCTCTGCTGAGCCACACCCTCTGGGCCCTTTTCCTCAAGCGGCCCCGCCTCCCACTCCAGTTCTGAGACAAAGTACCTCATCTAGACGCAACCCTCTTTCCCCTGGATTCCTTGAAAGGCTCTGTTCACACTACATACTCAATACTTGGGAAATGCGGTGGCTTCAAAACCAGTTCAGTGCAGGTAAGCCCTTCCCAAAGCTCCCTCCTAATTCCTAGCTGCCCAGTAAAAACCACCGGGGTGCTTGGTCTCCTTATGTTGCAAATGGGAGTTTATCCTCTTCCCCACAGGCCCCACTTCTTGCCCTGCCTCTGGGCTAATGACACCACGCCCTAGCCACTCACAGAATCTGTGCCAGTTGTGACTCCAACTCTTCCTCCCTGAAGATCCAACTACGTTTCTTTGCATTATACCTTCTATTCATTGAATCATCATTATACTGTTAAACTGGTGAGGATTTTACTACTGTTGCTTTTCTGAGTTACAGCAAAAGTCAAACACCAGCTGGCTAGCTGGCTGTGGGATATAAAAGGGCCTTTTCCCCAGCTTGTCTCCCCCAAATATATGCCAAACCTAAGCGGCTGCTTGGCAGCACAGATGTTTGGAGATCTTCTCCCTGAAGGCCTCAGCCACCCAGAGCAATCAACTACTGTCTGGTCTACCACAGGTGAGCTCACACCTACTCATAGGATAGTGACGTTTCCCTGGAGAGCTTAGAACAGGTCAAACCAACTCAGTGACATCCAAGGTTAGGCTGCCATCCTGAATCTAAGATCCTCCCATCCTGTCACATATGTATCCCTAATCCCGCCTCTTCCTACTGTGTATGCACCCCTAAATCATCCCCCTCCCACTACTGTATTACCTATAGTACAACCCCTTCCGGTGACGCATGTCTTCACCTGCATTCAGGAGGTTTGCACACCCCCAAAAGATATAAAAGCCTTGGTTAGAAATAAATATCTCTCTCTCTTCTCCCCTCTCTTCCACCTGAGGTGTGTGAGGAACTGGCTGGTGAGACCAAGGCCGTCCAGGAGGTGAGCACGCTACCATGAAATGTGTCTGATTCCTCTATTTTACCTTCTCTTCTGTCTCTCTTATTCTCTGACTTTACCATAATCTTTACATATCATAACTGTACAATTGCGCCTATCGGACCCGTGATAGTGTGAAGGGCTGGTTTCGCCCACAGCTGGCTACAGGTGACTTCAATGAAACGCTAATCAATTTATGAAACAAAACAAAACCCACCGAACTCACTGCCATTGAGTTGATGTGGACTCAGGTAACCCCACAGGGCAGGGTAGAGCTGCCCCGTGAGTTTCCGCCTGTTTACTGGACTCGAAGGCCCCGTCTGTCAGATCAGCTGGTGGTTCCCAACTGCTGACCTTCTGGGTAACCACAGCTCCAAAGCCTAATCAGGACCTTCACAATGGGGAGGGTACGAACTACGATGCAGCTGTATGCCAAAGCGTGAAAACTCCTGGTGGTTTGGGAAATTATTTTTACTTAGGAATGACAAGTCACAACTTGGGAGAAACAACTGTTTGTGAGGTGGGGTTAGGAGAGGAGGACATCTGGCTATTCTCTGTACTGGAAAATATTAAGCATGGGTTCCAAATGCTCAGAAAGCCTGGGCACAAACAAGTCTTGAAAGAGATTTCTAGATAATGCCATATTTAACCAAATAAATAAGCACTTAAGGGCTGGGCAGGCACCAATCAATAAAGCCCATCTGACTACAGCAATGGGTCACACATCCCTGGAAATGCTTTGTACTATGAAAAACCCTAATTCTATGCTAAAGATGGGCTGATAAAATGTACAAACTTAATATGGGCTTAAGTCCTGACCGAACCTCGCATAAGTGATAATGGAAGAACCTGAGGGGAGGGACCAGGGTGGCATTAAAAATAAAATGAGTGGGTGGCTGGCCGAGTGGAGAAAGCAGTGCAATAGGAATTTTATGGAGTGGATTTGCTGTTAATCTTGAGCAACTAGGACAACAATTTTATTTCCAATCATTTGCAATCAACAGCAATTGAGTTTGTCTTGGCAAAATTATCAAACTATTCAAAAGACACACGGGGCACAAGGTTACAAAAGATTCGAGATTCTGCAGCTCTAACTAGATCAAAACCAGTGAGACGGCCAGGACAGGCAAGGAGGACACGTCCTGCTTACTCACCAGCATTTGAGTGGCCACCGAGTGCCAGGCAAGAATTTTCAAATGTGAAGATAGAATGGTGAGCGAGAAAGAGCTTTGTTCCCACCAAACCTAGTGCCTGTCTGGCACTGGACTCTGGTGGCACACAGCAAGAGCATCTTAGCAATTAACTGAGCCATAGCCTCCGGAGACACATCGTGAAGTATGTAAACAGAGAAAATGGGAAATGCACTTATTCTCAAGAATAAAAGAAAAAATAAAAGTTTTACCATTTGTTGAGAACTAGCCACTAATAAGCTTCTCAGAGAATATTTGAGTTCTGATGGGAGGTCGGTGACTACGGTTATCCCTCTGAGGTTAGAACACGGCTTCATGCTTGTTTCTACATTTCCTGGGGGGACAAATACTTCCGGAAAGGGGCGCAGCTCTGATAGAAACCAGCAGGACCATCTGCAGATCTTCCCTTTTGGCACAGGTTGTCCCTTCTAAGGGCAGCCAAAGGCTGCAGGAGGACGCCTGGATTTGCAACTGAACAACACGTTATGCAGGTTTCCTACAGTAAGGCTGGTCCATGTTCTCCATCGAGACAGTTGGGGGAGGGCAGGGAATGAAAGCGGATGAAAATAATGCAGTATCAGGAAGGTGAGCAGAAGATTCCAACCCAAAAAGGTATCCTGAAAGGCCATGTAAATGAGCAATGTATCCTAATGTGGTTTTGTAGCTTCGAAGGAATTGAGAATGCTTATTCAAGAAGAAAGGGATTAGAAGGAATACACTGACCAAATTGCAGGGTGGTGGTGGTGGGGGGTGTGATTAAGGAAGACAAAGGTTGGGAAATGAATCCAGAGAGATTTGCAGTATGGGGAGGGAGAGGCGGCGTCACCAAGGAAGTAGTTGGCATAAGGCAGAGGTGTCAAACTGGCAGCCCGTGATGTGGCCCCGAGGTAATTATTTGTGGCCCATGATGCTCTTAAGTAAAATTAAAATAGAAAAATTGTTATGAAGAAAATACCGCTTAGAGGAGGGGAGATCGAGGCAATACCGTACACACAATTCCCTTGTTACATTTTATTTCAGAGCATCATGAGCCACAAAAAATTACTTCAGGGGCTGCATGCGGCCCCTGGACCACCAGTTTGACACCCCTGGCATAAGGGAAGCTATAGCCACAGAAGTTGGACCCATAGGAAGGGCCAAGTGCACCAGCTAGCTTTTCAGGCCACGGTTGGAAAGCCAAAAACAATAAAAGTTCACAGTGCCTGCCTTTCAAGGGCCCTACGACCAGGCTCCCAAACCTGGATAATGATGGTCCTAGCATGAGGTCCTTGCAGCATGTAAGAGTAATACCAGGTGGCGCTGGACGCTGCTGGTCTGCTTCACAGTTTGTGTATGACATTCTTTACCCGCAATAGCAAATATGCCCTAGGGCCCAAGTTTGCTGGGTCTGCTGGAAAAGTGAAACTGGGTCTGGCAGAGGGGGCTTTGGTGCTGGATTGAAGCCTCGGAGTGTCTGGGTTGCAAATTTAACTATGGAGTTAAATCACATTAAAAACATATAAACACCACTTAAGATGGCTAGTTTTAGGTAAACAGACCACTATGACCACATGCTTTTGCTACACTTGTCTGAGACTGCAGCTCTGGCATGGGTAGGTGAGGCTCTGTTGGAACAGCTCTGCTGCCCCTGACAATGGAACGGAAAACCCACGGGGCCCGAGGGTCATGGGGAAAGTGTAGCCCAGGTAATTCTAAGGCACAAATGGAGAGGAAAATGAAGACGGCCTTGGGTGAGAAGGCAATGCTCAGGTTTTGCAAGAGTCCTTCTCCACCTACAGTATAGCTGTGGCCAGGTCATGAACCACTGTTCATCAGACTGTGAAGAGGAGGGAGAGTCGGAAAACTACCGACTCCATTCTTTCAAGATAAAGCCTTCTCCACATACTAGAAGCTGCAGCTTGAGCTTATGACACACAGGGTCCACTTGCTGTGTTCCAACCAGGAGTACCTCGAAAGCAGCGGCGGTGGACCCTGAAACCAGGCAGGTTCTGGATGGTGTCAACATATTTCTCAGGCAATTAAAGGCAGGTGGGGTTGGGGTCAAGGGAGTGGGTGGCAACTGGCCTTCACTCAGCATTAATCAATTATGCTAATATTTACAATGAATGGCCTGGCAAATACAATTTACTTCCAAATGGGTTTTTCTGCAGGGTCCTCAGTATAGTTTCAATAGATTATGGGTAATAACAGACAGAACCGGTCCCCCCCAAAAAAAGTTAATTCTGGACTCCAACTTTGCAAAGCTGAAGAAGCAGCCATCTAAGATCTCAATGGGTAAGGTTATCAAATCCAGACAGTCTAGTTACCACAGCAGGAAGTGAGCAGCCAAGCTGGATGCGGCGCAGGAAGGCCAGGCCTGCTGAGGAGCCAAGAGTCTCAGTGACAGAGACTCAAGTTGTTAGGCACGGGAGCTAACACTTTGGTCTCCTAGGTGTTGAGGCAGATGGCACACACCAAGTCATTTGCACCAGGGGTCACTATTTAAGGCCCAGACGCTCATCAATCTTTTGCTTTTACAGAGATGAACATTATAAACACCAAGTCTGATGTCAGTGCAGGCAAGAGACTTACCTTGGAAATGAGTTGGGGCAGGGAAAAGAGATGTTGTGGGGGAAGAAAGCAGACATTAGAGTAAGTTCCTTATGTACACCCAGCTTATCATCGGACTGTGAGTCAGCAGAGGCCCTGTGTCAATGGTCTAGAATCAGCAGAGGCCCACAGAAATACCCAGTCTCAGAAAAAAGAAAACCTAACTTTTTGAGACCTTAAAAAAAGAGATGATGATTTTGCCAGAGAATATATAACTAAAGGAAATGTCATGTACATCATGGAAATGTTCTCTCACCTAATATTTACAATGAGTATATCTTCGCAGCATTTCCTCTTTATCAAAGCAAACCACCACCCAAATATCAAAACACAAAAGGCAGTATAGTCTTCCGTGAATCAGGCAGGGCAGCTGCAGGGCTTGCTCGTAGGCAGGTTCAGTTGGAAAGTCAACCCTGCTGCTGCATTCTTCTGCATGGCCTTAATGGCGGCAAACCATCCCATAGAATACTGTTAGGGGTTTGAATAATGTACAAATCAGAAGGAGGTCTTAGAAATGGTCTCACCCATCCAACTTGTTGGGTTAATCAATTCGGTCTTTAAAGTTCAGAAGGATCACATCACCAGCCCAAGTTCTGTAGGTAAATTGGAACAGAGCTGGAGCTCCCCCAAATTTTCTTCACTGCGAGGGCGTTTCCACTCACTGTACTGTAAGATCACAGTATTCCTTTAGCCCCGTTTTGAAAACTGGGAAAGCTTAAAAAAGGCACTAGTGATGTGTGCACCACAGACTATATTTGAGCCCAAAAGGACTAGTATAGTCTACTAGGCAAGAGAAGTCATCATTCATAAACTAAAGTGGGGGAAGGAGATTGCCTAGAATTCCAAGAAAGAAAATCACTAATCTACCGATTCAGCCACAAATGCCCCAGGTGAGAGAATTAGCCAAGACGCTCCACTGCCTTCCATTTGGTTCCCTCAACGTGATCTCCATTCCGCAGTCACAGAAACCCAGAGGGGCAGGTCTACTCTATCCCACAGAATCGCTTTGAATTGGCACTGATTCCATGGAAGAGTTTGTTGTTGGTTTAAAATCATTTTATTAGGGGCTCATACAACTCATCACAGTCCACCCATCCATCCATTGTGTCAAGCACATTTGTACATTTGTTGTGCCCTCACAGACTTGAAATGAGTCAAAGGATGTGAGTCTCAGTTGGCATGATTAGAATGGGCTTGATTTCCCAGTGGCTTTTTTTGTTGGTTTAAAATCATTTTATTAGGGGCTCATACAACTCATCACAGTCCACCCATCCATCCATTGTGTCAAGCACATTTGTACATTTGTTGCATGGCAGAGTTTTGGGTATAACTCTGGATGCTTCTTCTCTAGAACAGTGATTGAGAATGTGATCATATGTAGACAGTGCTCCTAGAAAAAATATTTTCTTTGATATGCAGAAGGAACAACAACAAATATATGGACATCTTCATGCTGTGGGTCCAAATGTCTGAAACAACTGATTTTAATATTATGGAACAAAGTAAGAAGGCTTTCAAATTAGCTGATTTACAAGAGAAGGACATGTCCAAACTCATTCATAATAGACTATTTCAATTAGTCATGGCTTAATCATACCAGATTTAGCAATTATGGAAAAAACCCACCTAACTTTTAATGTAGAAAAGACCACATATGAGGGGCTTCAAAAAGTTTGTGGGAGAATGGAATTAAAAGGTAACAGAATATTTCTATGGGTTTTTTGAAGCCCCTTCCTATGTTGGAATCAAACAGTTTAATATCTTACTTCCCTGACTAGTTTATGTGCTCACAAATAGACCAGTCTTCAGACTTACTCCTGAGCACACAGGAAACACCAGGTCAGATGAATGAATAGCCAAATACATAGACCCTGTTTTCCTGAAAGTAAGACATCCCCCGAAAATAAGACTTACTTACAGTTTTCCCTCTCGCTGAAATATAAGGCACCCCCCCACACACACACACAAAATAAGGCCCCCTTCAAGAGATGGTAACTCTGGACTCTGGACCGTGGCGAGTGGGCGCTGCCACGCAGCTCACTGTTGGCCGCACATCCGGAGCAGACAGGAAGTGCGAGGTCTCTTAACAAAACAATAAATGTGTACCATATTCTTCATGGAAAAATAAGATATCCCCTGAAAATAAGATCTAGAGCATCTTTGGGAGCAAAAATTAATGACACTGTCTAATTTTGGGGGAAACAGGGTACCACTTCATTACCCACTTACTACCAAAAACAGAGATACCACAGGGAGAGAGGGACCAGGCATCAACCTGGTGCTCCCAAGATGTGAATGCAACATACCGGCATGAAGCAGAGAACCAATAGAGGTCTGAGGGGCAGGCCCCAATTCCAACTACGTGGACAAACCCCTCTACCCCAGAATAATTCACTTCAGAGGAAAGCACTGAAGCTACAGCTCAGGGAGAGGGGCACGTCTGATCAGAGCACACGGGAGCAGATGAAGGGAGAGGGAGAGACAGTGGAGCACATCCTGGCCCACCTAGCCCTGAGGATGATATCCCTGCTCACAGCAGCCAATGCACAGAGAGGACCACAGCACAACCCCACCATGAGGCAAGCCAGCCCTCACTGACCCATAGTGCTACAGGGGACAACACTGGAGACACAGTGTGGGAATTGTGCCTGATCTGGCCCCACCACACCGGGGAGAAACACAAAGGGTGTGCAACAGAGCAACAGGGGGAGCCGAGCAATGAAGTCCTGGGGAATAACAAAAATAGACTGTGGGGCCAGGGCATGGCACCCCATCAGACTCCACTGGAAATGGGGAATACCAAAAATAGACTGTGGGGCCAGGGCGTGGCACCCCATCAGACTCCACTGGAAAACACTCCTAAAGGTCAACAAACAGACTTTCAACTATTTATAGGCTTCTCTTTTTTTGTCGCTGGGGTTGTTTTGTTTTGCTTTGTTTGCTCGGTCTTGTTTTTGTGCTTATTATAGTCTCTGCATGTCTACCTAGATAAGTGGGATAAACAACCTGGGGGAGAAAACAATGGGATGGATGGTTCCCGTGGGACGTGGGAGAGGGGGATGCAGGGGAAAGGAAGTGGTGTTAACAACCCCAGGGACAAGGGAACAACAAGTGATCTAAAATCGATGGCGAGGAGGGTGCAGGAGGCCTGGTAGGACTTGATCAAGGGCAATGTAACCGAGAGGAATTACTAAAGCCAAATGAAAGCTGAACATGAGAGTGGGACAAGAGGAAAGTAAAAGGAAATTGAGGAAAGAACTAGGAGGCAAAGGGCATATATAGAGGTCTAAAAACAGGCATGTACATATATAAACTTATTTATATATGATGATAGGGAAATAGATCTATGTACATATATTTATAGGTTTATTATTAAGGTAGCAGATGGACATTGGGCCTCAAGTACTCCCTCCATGCAAGAACACTTTGTTCTAATAATCAGGCATTCCATGGTGCTCACCTTCCCAACATGATCGCTGAAGACAAGCGGGTGCTTAAGTTAATGTGGTGAAGAAAGCTGATGGAGCCCAGCTATCAAAAGATATAGTGTCTGGGGTCTTAAAGGCTTGAAGATAAACAAGCAGTCATCTAGCTGAGAAGCAACAAAGCCCACATGGAAGAAGCACACCAGCCTGTGTGATCACGAGGTGCCAATGGAATCAGGTGTCAGGCATCAAAGACCCAGAACAAAAAAATCATATCATTCTGAATGAGGGGGGAGTGCATAGTGGCGATCCACAGCCCATCTGTAGACAACTGGACATCCCTTTACAGAAGGGTCACAGGAATAAGACGAGCCTGTCTGAGTGCAGTATAGCACCCTTGAAACATACAACTTTCCTCTAGTTCTTTAATGCTTCCTTCCCCCACTATCAAGACCCCAATTCTACCTTACCAATCCAGCTAGACCAGAGCATGTACATGGGTACAGATAAGAGCTGGGTACAGATAAGAGACAGATAAACCCCTCAGGACCAATAATGACAGTAGCGATACCAGGAGGGGAAGGGGAAGGTGGTGGGAGAAAGGAGGAACCAATCACAAAGGAGGAACCATAACCCCCTCCCAGGGGGACGGGCAACAGAAAAGTGGGTGAAGGGAGACATCGGTCAGTGTAAGACATGAAAAAATAATGTATAAATTATCAAGGGTTCATCAGGGAGGGAAGGTGGGCAGGGAGGGGAAAAAATGAACTGATACCAAGGGCTCAAGTAGAAAGAAAATGTTTTGAAAACGATGATGGTAACAATTGTACAAATGTGCTTGTCAAAATAGATGGATGTATGGATTGTGATGAGTTGTATGAGCTCCCAATAAAATGACTGGGGGGAAAAATCCCCCCAAACCAGAGAGGTTTTCTAAATCTGATGTTTTATAATCAACTACTATATCAAATGTCATTATATCCCTAACTCATTTCCGCCCCCCCTCAGTCCAGGTGGTGCCTTGAGTGTTATTTTCCTCTGTGAAATCTCTTGTTATCCTATATATCATAATTTAGCTCTACTACTGGTGTACAGGGAGTGCGTCCTGGTGTTGCTGCAGGGTGAGCAGTAGGCTGCGAACCACAGGCTCTAACCACCAGCTACTCCAAGAAGAAAGATGAGGCTGTTGCCCCCAGACAGATTTGCAGTCTCAGAGGTTATGTACAGGCTCGCCAGGAGACTGAATTGACTCGATGGCAGCGGTTCATGAGTTTAAAAGTAAGGTGCTAGTTAGGAGCCAGGCTCTAGGTCCTGGCACTCGGTGGCCTTGCTTCCGGATTGGCTGCTCCTGTCTTACAGGGTGGTGGGACTGAAGGGGGATAATGTG
This sequence comes from Echinops telfairi, assembly GCF_000313985.2. NCBI lineage: Eukaryota > Metazoa > Chordata > Mammalia > Afrosoricida > Tenrecidae > Echinops > Echinops telfairi. Next base: position 8,940,942 of record NW_022103913.1, read on the forward strand.
CTAATGTTTAGCACAGCACCCAGCATATACCAAGTGCTTAGCAAGTGGTAGTAACCTTAAGTTCAATTTCCTAGATTATCTTTTGATATACGTATTTGAATCACATGATTTTTGCAAACTGACCAACAGAATCCTTTGTATTTAGCAAAGGCAGAATACGTCGTTGCTTAATAAATTAACTGTTTATTTTCTCTCTTTAGCATGGTGAAAAATCTTATCCAGGTAACCAGTACCCAGACTCTAATCACATTTCTCACCATAGCCAAAAGCTAATTTATTACCCAATTTGTCTGGGTCTGTTTCCTGGTCACATCATCCAGACAGAAATCAGCTTTGAGAGGTCCCTGTTTCTTTGCACAGTCCAGGGTATAAACACAAACAGAAAGGGTGTTCTCATACACTGGCTTATGAAGCTTTGTTTACACAATATTAGCATGTTACTTTTTGTAACATGTTACTTTTTGTAACATGCTAGATAATACATCGGGTTTTGTAAACTGCATGATTTTGTCCCAACTATTCAACTCTGCATTTGTAGTGTTAAGTAACCCAAACACATAAAGAAATGAATACGGCAGTGTTTCTTGAAAACTTTATAAACACAAATTTGAATTTCACATACTTTTTGGACGTTAGGAAGCATTCTTTTGATTTCTTACCCTCCCAACCACTAAAATATGTATAAAGTATATTTAGCTCCCTACAACCAAATGCATTACACAGGTAACAGGTACTCAAGACTGTAATTTGTCAAGCCTTGTGCTAATATTTTAATCATAGGGAAGAAGAGTGTAGCAACAGTCCCGATTAATCATCACAAACTCAACTTTCCCATGGTCTACTACTCCACAAATATCCAATCGTTCACCCACTTTCAGAAAGAATGGTCTTCAAAATCCAACACGTTACAAATTTTACCTTTAGATACTGATCGTATGTTAGCCCATTTCTTGGTTTATAAAACATGTCTCTTAACGGTTTTAAACCTATAAAATAACCAATCTGTATTTCATATTAAAAACAACCTACACAACTGAATTATAATTTAATGGTCTATCCAATTGTAATACCAGAATTAATCATATAGCACTCAAATTAATGTCTCCATTTAATCAAACCCTGTAAAAAATGTCACTTTATTTTATAAATACCTCTATTATGTATTTAGCATTATGACTCTCAGATTTACTACTTTCCATATGCTGAAAGCCAAGGGGCAAAATCAGGACCTGCCATGGTTAACGCTTAAAAAAAAAAAAAACATACTTACCACAGTGAACAAATGCTGCAGAGCTCATGTAAAACTGGTAGATTAGCTTTAAGATGATAACTAACAACAGAACCACAGATTAAGGCAATGAATTCCAAAGCAAACCTATTGCTATTCAATAGCCAAGTCTTGAAGGGTGCTATTGTGAAAAACCGTCAAAATGTTCATGTGACTTGATTTAACATGCAGACTAAAGCTTAGTAGGAATTCTGAAGCTGTGCCTTTTAAGTCACAATTTAGACTAATTCAGAAACTATTCCTAGAGCCAACTAGGAATAGAGCTAGCTATCACAAAAGAGACAAAGATTCCAAGTGAAATGTTGGGCAAGTTGAGATAGCAGGAAGATGTTTTAAAAAAATGACCTAAATTTACAGATCTATCTCAAAATCTTAGTTTTAAAAGTGCAAAAAAATTGTATATTTCTTCAAAATGTGTGTGTGTGTGTGTGTGTGTATTTCAGATACAGTTTCATCTAAACAAAGACCCTTGGAGAAGTCACAGGCATCCAAGGAGAGGGACACTTCATCTACCAAAGACACATAAAATTTAGTCTCCGTACTTTCTCAAGCCCACTTATCATGATTATAACTTTCACAAATTATTAGTGTATAGCATGTTTTCTGTTAAACTCCATATAATACAGTTGGCAGTTAGGAGGGCATGCTATGACAACAAAAGTTTACAGAATCAGTATCTGAAGTATATTTTAAACCAATTTTAAGAGTAAGAAGACCTCTTGTGGTTAATAACATGTAAGCTACAGAAAAAGCATAGTTTTGAAATCAAGTATTTTACTGGATATTTTCAAATTTTGAAAATTTATAGCATAAAATGCACACTTTTCTTAGCAGATTATTATTTATACCCCAAGATTGTTTTCTTTTAATACACTTATATTTATTTTTAATGTTATACCTGATGTCAATATACTCTCAAAAAATGCTTCCATTTATTGAGCATCTACTATGTGATACGCCGCCTTATGCTTAATATTTAAAATATATTGTATCTCATCCTCAAATATGATCCTGCAGTTATAATTTCCTTTGCTAAGAAAAACAGTGTAAAGAAAAATTCTTCTTTTCTAATTTTCCTCGACCTTTAAGTCTCAAAGAGAGTGGGGGGCGGAGATGAATTCAGTTTTAGGGAAAAACCTTAGGCTACCTTTGTCTATGGCCTGTAAAACCACTTGATTGAATGATTTTCTTCCCTCCAACAAGGAACAAAAACTTAAGATTTTTAATTCTTTGAAACAAAGCATTTATAAAAGCAATAAAATGACCCCAAATAGTATTAAATTATGAATTTCCAAAGTGAATTCAAGGGTGGCTCCACACACATCAATGTCTACTTTAATTGGTTCTAAAGAATTTTTTGAGTCCAGAGAGAAATTTTTCTGATTATTTACTTTTTCCTGACTTACCGAAGTATTATAAGACATGCTGAGTTTAAAGATTGCTTTCTTATTTTTGTTCTCCTTACCAAGCAACAGTACTTGTACAATGAATGTAATTCAATCAATCCATGTAGAATTGAATAAAATTACCGACCTTAAAAGTTAAACATTTAGTAATTGGAAAGATGATATTTTATAAAGATGTATATCACTTTACAGAATAGGTTGATTCTTGAAAGTCAAGCTAATTTCTAGAAACCAAACCATATTTTCCAGCCCTAGGAGGTGGACGAACAAAAAAAAGGTTTGAATTCACACTTGTAAAAAGCTATTAAAAATCTGTAATCGTAAATTAAGGCTAAAAAAAATAACAAATATAATCTCATGAAGAAATAATGGCCAGAACCATCTTAAAATCAAGCAAACAAATGTCATACCATAAAATGGGTTCACCTTAATCCTTAGCCACATGACAAGCCATGTGTTAGGGAACTTCCTGTGTTTTCTGTTCTGAACACAGTGAAGCTCCTTAGCTATTTCATCACGATGAACATTCCCTCATTAAAGCCCCTCTTCACATACACAAAATGTTGCTAGTGCGTGAGGAAACTTTCTAATGCCGAGTGGTCTTTACGTATCCAATAATGGGTGTTTAATAATTTCTTTTGAAATACAGCTCATCGATCCATTTGTTCATTCACTCATTCAATGAAATATCTTCACAGTGCAAACTATGCACCAGGCACTATTGCAAATGATGGGAATACAGAAGTGAACAGAGCAAAAAGCTCCCTGCCCGCATGGAGCTCACATTCTAGTTCCTCAAAAAGGATTCTCTCACACACACACAGAACTCAAGAGGAAAGCTTTCTGAAAGGCTCCAATAAGCACTTTATTTGACATTTGTAATATGTTTTATTAATATCAGGAATAAGAGAAAGCATCCTGGCTAGTTTATAAATTTCCTTAAAATTTTCATTTATAGTTTTCCATTTTCCCCTCAGCTTGCACTTTCAATTTCTGACATATCCTTCAGGAGAATGAAAAAGAAAGAACTGCTGTTAAGGGCAATTTCTTGTTACAAAAAATCTCCCTCACCATTTAAAGGATTAGTTGGCACTGTAGCCTGGGCATGACCTAAACAACTGATGTTTTAGCTGGAAATGCCAATACCTGCATTTGTTGATCTATTTGCTTGGTTCTACACATATTTTACTATTCCAGTAGCTGGACTTATGCTTCCTAATCAGGATTAGTATGTAGCAAATACTATCAATATAGAGTAGACCTTCCCCTTGGCATTAGCTATGTCTAATTTTGCATGGCACTGCTGTCAGTGCAGTTACCGGCGAGATGCTCTGAAGCTTTCTTTATATTCCTGCCTCTGCCTTTACTTTCCCTAACCAGAATCCATTCCAAGCCAAGGTCAACCAATTATCACAATAAAGCTACACTCACTGGATTTAACAGGCCAGGCTGTACACTGTTGCCAAGTTCAGTGATCCTTCAGTATTGCCTGACCATCGCCTCCTTCATGTCATAACCAATGGGAATGTCACCGTCACCTACAGAATTAGCCTCCTACACTCCCACTGCCAAAGAAGTTAGGAAACTTAAAAGTATACCAAGAGTGATAAAAGATGCAAAGCTAGAAATTAGATTAACTTTGCATCAAAGGATTCAGAAAAGATTCAGGTATAATAGGGAAATCAGTCACTGGACGTATAATTTCTGCATTTCCATTTCCATAGTTACTCAACAAATATTTAATGAGTGATTATTATGTTCCAAGGAGTGTCACACAGTTGTTTCTTTTAACGGAATACACCAACACTGCTACAAAGCTGGGATGGTTAATCTTTAGACATAAGCAGTCGTCAGCTTCGTTTTGCCTTTTCCGATGAGCAGGTATCAAGAAATGGAAACACAGCAGGCTTTTAAAAGTCTTGGCGGGCAATTAGACAGAGGCATGGTTCTACGACCGGAGAAGGCCTGTGCCTTTCTCTGTTCTGCTGCCCATACCTCTCCTCTCCGTCTCTACTTCGTGACTATTGTTTTCTCTTCCTCATTTGGCATCCTTCCCTAACTCACCATAATACAGCACTGGAATGTTTGCCTATTATTTGTTGTATTTATTGAATTATGTGCCCATTTTCTATGTAAAAGGGAGACCAACAGAACAATTCATGTTTCTTTCCAAACAAAAAAGTCTTTTGTTGCTTTTATTTTCAAGACATTTCTTGAATTTTCTTTCAGAGAATCTTTATCCATTAATTCAATTAACTGAAAACTCATTTTGGTAATTACAGATATTCCATTAAGAGTGAATCAATAACCATTTCTACACACAAGAAAAGGAATACAAAGTTAATAAACCACAAATGCAAATGGTAAATAAATATTTCATGGACAAAGTAAATAAAAATCTATCCAAATTATTTCAACAAAAAATGGAATAGAAATAAATGTACTTAAATCAAGAGTTCTCATTTATCATTTCTACACTGAAAATAAGGATTTTCTACCAAGAATTTTATCACAAATGAATTTTATCAAAAGATCACTTCATATTTTCCATTTTACAATTTCTCTTTAGCAGTTACTATGAATTATAACCACTTACGTTTCCAGAAATTAAATGGCTTCCTAAAAATTCTATATAATTCCCATTACATCAGAATGTCATAGTATCTTTACCACACAAAAAACTATAATGAATAACTTATTCTTTATTTGTCATCTTTCTACAGAGATGATCACGTCTTAGCCTCACCAGAAAAGTACACACATTAAATACAATGCTTTAATAAACTACTGGTCAAACTATTATGTTGCAAGTAGGACTAGAACATGATATCACAAATTAAGTCATTAATTCCAAAACAATAGTTTATTAACAAAAAAGTACAAAGAAGTACAAATGGACATCCTCTTTCCTCTATTATGGGCCATCTATCTAGCTCCCTTTTAATTCATGGCATGATCTTTGGAAGCTGTAAGAATGGATGAGATTTTTCTGTTTCCAACTGGTCCTAATATCCATCCAGAAACAAATCATCATGCATTTAAGTTATACAGTTGTCAATTTTAAAAGATTTTTAATCTATGAGTTGGCATAAAAGCCACTTCCCTCGCAATGGTACCATGTTACTAAACGGAATGAAACATCAGCGTCAACATCCATAAATCATGTTTAGACATCGGATATATCAAGTCACTAGTATGTTTGCGTTCAAGTAACAGGTTACAAATCAGTTTAAAGGTGTCAAAGTGATTTTAATAGACATTTACCAAAAACACTTCAGTCAAAAACATCTTAAATGTATTAAATTGAGGTATGTAGAGAGCATTCAGCTTGTGCTTTTTGCACTGACTAGAAATCACAGCTAATCACAATTCTAAACTGCTATTATTTCAATTTTCTTTAAAAAGATTTACTTTTCCTTTTGTAATTTCAACAAACCTAGTATTGTCCCCTAAGGAACCCTGGGGTCATTATTGGGTAAACATCCGTCTGCTAACTGCAAGGTCGGTGGTTCATAGCCACCTGCTCCTCCACAGGTGAAAGATGAGGCTGCCTGCTCTGATAAAGATCTAAGGCCTCTGAAACCCACAGAGACAGTTCTATGAGTCAGAATTTGACTGAGTGGCACTGGGTTGTTTGTTTTTTCCCTTGGGGGGCGGCGGGGTTAAGATTGGTCCCTGTTCTCTCTACAGACCTGATTATATTTCTGTGAATCATGGTAAACACAAAAAACTTTTGTGAGTCTCTCACAGTGATTCTCTCTTTAAAACACTGATATGATGGGGATTTAGTAAAGTGTAATGTTCAGTAAATAATGCCTTACTTGCTATATTTATTATGGCTCTGAAGACAGAACATATGGTTTTGTCATGGATGATTCAAAAGTCTGTACAGAATTCTTTTGGGGGTGGGGTGGGGAGACAAGGAGTGGGGAGTGGTAAGCTCCAGCTACTTGGTTTGTGAAAAGTCAGGCCAGGGAATCACCACTCACGTGTTATATCTTGCCTGGAGCTTATTCTCATGAAGGGCATGCGTTCAGTGTTAGATTAGGCTATAAGAACATAAGGAAGGCTGCTATACCAGGGAACATTTTTTTAGGAGCTTGAAAATTCAGATGACCACTCACTAAACATAAAATCATCATTCCACAAAGATTTTATTCACATAAAACTTGCACAGTAGCAAAAAAACAAAAATGAAAATAAATGAAAACATAACTAAGCCACATATCAAATAACAATATACAATAAAAATGTGAATTTGTCGATGGCATTGGGAAGAAGGTATTCCATAAATAACATTTACAATTCTAAGTTAGGTCTTTCAAGGTGTCTGAAGCTTCACAGTGCTAGACTTGGTTTTTATCAGAACACATGCAAAAAATGTGCAACACAATCCATGTGAATGACACAAAAAGCACGCCAGTTATTTGTCACTCCAGCACGGCCATGCCACTATGTGTCTAGAAATAAACAACCCCCCAGATCCGGGTCCCATTCATTCTTCAATTATGCCTTTAGTCACTGCTTTATTATATTCAAACAGTCACTGTTAGTGCTCTTCACCACGACTTTCAGGTTGACGTCACTCCCTGCCTGCTGGCTGTCAGGACTGGGGGACGCCCCTCTCCCAGACTCACCTTCTTCCGGATGTCTTCATCGTTGGCTCCCAGAGAGGCATAGAGCTTGAATGCAGCCTGGCGCAGTTCGTGAGCATGCTTTAAGTCATGATCAAGCTACGAAAAGGGAAAAAAGACACAATACAACTCAGAGCGCAAATTAAAATGTCAATTTAACTTATCAAGTAGAGTTGAAGAAAAAATAGTTAACAGCTCTTAATAAACTTAGTACAGTAACTGAACTTCCCAATTATTTGGGGTTTTGTTCACATGACTGAGCCTTGACTTGTTTGTGTCTACATTAGCACCACCTGAAATGCATTCATTTCTGTCTAAAAGGTAGCACTGTAACATTTGACATCGACATATGCAATGGCTCAGCAAAAGCTCGCTGTTCTCAGTGGCAGTTTTCTGGGACCTGATACTGGACCACATTAGCTCTCTGGAGTGCTCTCCTCAAAAGGGAGGCTCTCCTAGGCTTTCCAGCCCCAGCGCAGCTGGTTCCTTTTGAGTGCTGCTGCCATGTTGACATGTCTGCCCTCAATTTCTCCAACATTAGAAAGCTGCAGTGCACCCAAGAAAATGCTTTGTCAACAATCTTTATCACAAGCAACATTAAAGGAAAGAATGTAGAATAAACAGCTAACATAAAAACGTGGCCCTGCACAAAAGAATGAAGTATAAATGATATACAGATAAAATATAATCATAAAAATAAAACACATGTGTTCTCAAGACACTCCCAGTGACTGACTATAGATCAGTAAATATACAACTGACATCGCCAGTGACATTAGCAATCCTGTAACTGAGAGTCATAATTTACTCATCCAAATGAACAGTGTTTTCTCCACAGGCTTTACCTTCGAGAGGTTCACTCTTACCCGATGATGTAAGTGCTATTCATAACATTTTGAGACCTTTTTTGGAAACTTCCTATGGAGTTAAATGGCATATTTGCTAGAAAACCATAGCTGTAGTGTATCTTTATCAACTAAGGGAATTTTAAATTCATTATCTCTGATTGCAGTGTATAAAGATGGGAAAACACAGTTGGGTAAATATCATTTAAAGTAGAGTAAACATACAATTACAATTAAAAATTTATAAACTATCAAGGGCTCATGGGGG
>NW_022103913.1:8949504-8956632 GCF_000313985.2 Echinops telfairi
GATAAGAGTTGTATGAGCCCCTAATAAAATGATTTAAAAAAAAACACAATTGAAAAGTGAAACTGGTTAGGGATGATTCTGAAAGCAATTAAGAGTTCTTCCAAAGGTATTTTGATCAAAGCAGTCACTGGTGGGTTATGGGTAAAACTTTCCAATAGACAATACTCATAAAATAAGTTATTTCTCAAACCATAACCACTTGCTAGTCATAACATCTAAAAGAATACTGACTTAAAGTAATATACCTTGAAATTCACATATTAGTGGATCAACATGTGAAACTTTCTGTCTTGGTCTAACATCGATAGACTTAAGATCAGAAACCATTAGATAATCCACCCTCCAAACTAAAGGTGACAAAGGAAACTAATATTCAAGCTTATAGTAGGATGCTATTTTTAAGTTTTATCATGATAGAAATAATACAGAAAAAAACTAACAGAAGGCCTCCTACCCACTAGTTAAATGATTTCTGAATGTCTAGGCTGTTCCCTCAATTTTCTTATCACCTAGCTAGGGTGGTCAAGTCAGTCTGTTTAAGTGGCAATCTCAGATCAGAGAGAGGTCTGCCTCTCCTCAGTTGGGGAAAATTCTACAGGAACAAAGACTACTTAGGAATTATCTATCTAGTTAGCTATCGATCGATCTATCTATCTCTACTTAGGAATATCATCTATCCATCCATCCACCCATCACACCTTAGGAAAAGAAACTTACTCAAAAGCAGTCATGTATGTGTCTTTGTACCAGTCAACAGAAATGTCTTATCTATTCTACGGAACTTATATTTTAAGAAAAAGCTAGCAAAACTCAGTCCTTGAGTATCAAAACTAATGGTTAAATGGTGCCAGCATAAAAGTAAAGGAAGGATAGTAAAAGTCAAAAGAGAAAGTCGTGAAAAGACTGTCGATGGTGAAAGTAACCAGATTCTGCTTGGCCTAAAGAATGTGGAGAGACAGCAGCAGAGATGAGCCTGTGGTCATGGACAGGGTCAGATGATGTTCACATGGCGTCAGTGCCCACACCACAGACTCTACTAGCTTTGGGTTTTGAGGGGGCAGCAGTCAGGGGATCACATTTTCTTCTTTCTCTAACAATAAGCATTAAACAAAAGGGTGCTGAAAGGTAATTATCAGTTGTTTCAAAATCGGGAGCTGTAAGGTCTCTTGAGCTCTTAAGAGGGAAAACAGAACATACCCTTTTAATATCAGTGATGGCGCTCACAGAGCTGGGATATTTGAAATAGTCAGCAAGCATGGCAATGAGGTGATCAGTTATACTAGCGATTCTCTGTAGCTCAACATCTGGTTCAATCAGATAAGCGAGTGTCTCAGCTCCTTCAACTCTCTCCTCCAGTAATCTCTCCTTACTGCACATCCGAACCAGACAAGGCAGGGTCTGAAAGGTGGTGAGATTATTTGCGTTTTAGTACAGGCAAAGACAGCTTGATAGAGAGCATAACAGAATGAATCAACTCAATGGCTTTTATAGGGAGTCATGTTTATAATCAATGTTCCCTTAACAACTATCAAATAATTTTTAAAATTTAATGCAAAAAACAAGCAAACTGCAGCACGTATTAGTAATTCATAGACTGATGTACTAACAGCTAATCACACATTCAATCTACATTAATACGAATTCTAACAAGGCTCTTTGACCGATAAGACTGAAGCTTTAAACCTTGGAAAAGGCATTTAAGAGTCTCTAAAATTACCATATACACTCGAGTATAAGCTGACCCAAATATCAGCAGAGGCACCTAATGTTACCACAAAAACTGCATTAAAAAATGTGCTGAAAAACTCGGTGTATTCACGAGTATATATGGTATAGCTGAGGGTTCTCCTCTACATATGTATTTATTTATGGAAGAGATCAGTGGCTTAATTAAAAATAATCTAGATTTAGAAAAACGATGCTGTTTTTTCTTCAACAACAAATATGACTGTGATGACTAAATTTCATTTTTGGTTTGGCGATTACAATCTATCATTGCAAAAACCAAACACAGCCTTAAAAATCTTACCTTTACTCAGATCTTACTAGTTTCCCTGTAATCCAAGTAAAATGTTGTAATCACAGCTCCTAGTTTTCCCCAATGACCCCTCAAAATGACTGGTGGTTTCAACTAATCCATATTTACCTCTGTAATCTTTCAACTCTTGGACACTGATCTTGGTGGTTTATCTACGTTAAGCCAACCAAATCAAACCCACTGCCTCAAAGCAGAATCTGGCTGTTAGTGCCCTGAAGGGCAGAGTCGACCTGTCCTGTGGGATTTCCTAGGCTGCAAATCTTCACGGAAGCCAACTGCCTTGCCTTTCTCCAGGAGAGTGGCTGGTGGGTTGGGAGCACTAGTCATGGCTGAGCAGCCAAGCAGATACCCACTGTGCTACCTGAGCTCCTTTTATTGACATGGTAACAATATTCCATGGGATTTATAATTTCCAGTGCTTACTAATCTATTTCAAGGGCATTGTGAAAATAGAAATCGAATGTTTATAACTATAGGGTGCCCTGCACAACTACTAATCAATTGTATTCTGCTACTTTCTAAGTTCAACTGCATTTAACCATAGAGCTAAGTGCTTTGTTGCTCACTGCTGATTTCCTGCCTATTAGTTCAGGCTCCACAACACAATTCTAGGAGGGACATACATTCTTATTTTCTTAGGAATGGTTTGCTAACGTGTATCAGTCCCACATCTAGAAGCTAGACTATTGAATTTATTGGTCACAATTCTACAAGAAAGACGCTGTTAACTCAGTTTACCAATGAGGAAGAAAAGAAAGGGTAGAGAAGTTAACAAAGTCTGGTCTGTGACTAAGGTCTCACAAAAGGCCATGGCCCTCTAGCAGAGAGGTTTATTTAGGAGGTCAGCAGGTCTTATTAGTGGATTCTTCATTAAAGACTAAAGCAAGGGGTCAAACAATGGAAATGTGGGTAAAAGAGACAAAGGACAGTGTAAGATATGAACTAACAACAACAATATATAATTGATCAAGGATACAGGAGGGTGGGAGGGTCAGGGAGGAAGGGGGAAAAAGAGTTTATATCAAGGGCTCAAGCAGAAAATGTCTTGGAAATGATGATGACAACATAGCTACAAATATGCTTGATACAACTGAGGTATGGAATGTTTTAAGAGCTCTAAGAGCCCCCAATAAAATGATGGGGGGGGGAACCTTCAACACTAGTCTTGATGTCTTCATCCTTGGTCTCACCTTCTAAACAATGTCTAGAGATCCCACGTTCATAAGTTAACACATGGATAAGTTATTCATATTGATTTTGTTCTTTACAGCTAATAAGAAATTTTAATATAGTTAATAGATTATCATCTTCACAATATAATTGTGGGGTAGGTTGTAATAATTGCCTCCATTTTCACTTGGAGTCTAGGTGTGCCCAAGGTTAACACGCTAATCAAGGATAAAGTGCTAGAACCAGAATCGAGGCCATATAGGTTTAAGAATTGGTGTCTTCTCCAGGTTTAAGTTCTAGTTACAGTTGACATAACATTATGGTGCCAACTGCTTTCTTGTGTTATTTACTTCTTATCAGTCATCATGCCTTTTGATTATCTGTCATGGAAGTGATATAAAGTCTTTATTCTGACAACAAAATTTATTGCAAACTAGATGAAATCAAAGATTACAATATAATATTTTCTATTTCACCTGAATATTACATACTCATGCAATTTCTACATTGAATTTGAATTTCTATAAAAACTAGAAAGTTGTAACAGGAAAGGATTATCTTACTTTGACTTTCAAAAAACACCTAAAACCAGTATTTTAAAATATTACATCCCAGTGAAAACAATACAGTGGTTTTAATGTTATTTTATGCCATGCACACATACCACAATGATTATATGTCTAAAAATAAATAGGAATAACAATATTTATATTTATCACTTATGTGACTGGATCATTCTTATGGAAGAATTAATTAGCTTACCTTTAATACAATACAGTTATCATCTGTCCGAATGGCGCCAGCTCTGCACATATAAGTTAAACTGCAATAAGATGGCAGAAAGTAAGCTTGTGTTTGCCTTCAAAAGATTGTTTAAAGAACAACAAAGACCATCAAGTACTATCATTTCTTTAGAGCAGCGTTTCTCAACCTGTGGGTCGCGATCCCTTTGGGGGTCGAACGACCCTTTCACAGGGGTTGCCCGATTCCTAACAATAGCAAAATGACAGTTATGAAGTAGCAATGTAAATTAGTGTATGGTTTTGGGGGGTCACCACACGTGAGGAACTGTATTAAAGGGTCGAAGCATTGGGAAGGTTGAGAACCACTGCTGTAGAGGGAATCTCGGACACTCCCTTACCTGGTACTCGGGCAAAGAAAACTAACTGGTATATGCAAACAACGAGCTCGATATTTTTAAAAGTACTTAGACAAGTGTTCGAAAAATGCATGTCCTCATGAGCTGATAAATTTTGAAACAAGGTGCTGCACATATAAGGTGCTGGGTACATTGGGATTCCTTACACTTTTCTCTATATGTTTATGTTAAAAAATTTCCATAGTAAAAATTAAGAAGAATTCTTTAAAGTGAAACACACATTTAAAAGAGTATCGAATTTAAATGCTATTCTATGTTGTAGGAGCCCTACTGGCATAGTAGATTATAAGGCCAGCAGTTTGAAACCACAGCCGCTCCATAGGAGAAGATGAGGCTTTCTATAATTCCCCCTAAAAAGTTAGTGTTGGAGACCCACAGGGATAGTTCTACCTTGCCCTATCTGAGTTGGAATCGATTCAATGGCAGTGAGCGGTTCTATTTTAAATGCTAGGCTATTTCAACTCCAAAAGCATTAATAGTCACATTACAAGAGAGACATGTAACTTATACCAATTTTAACTATCAATCAAAAATTAACTAACCATTTTGAAATTACCAGCAGTGGCCTTGGAGAAAACTTAAAGCTTTAATTTTATTGAAAAGCAACAAAAACAATTTATCTGTCACAATTATAAATAGTTTTACATTAGAATCCAATTAATTTGTACTCCCTAGGCAAGCACTGAACACTAAACAACTTCAGAAATTTAAATTAATAAATTTCCTTTTTGTATTAAATTCCTTAGCAAGCGGAAAGACCAAAACCCAAACACACATTTTGTATTCTTTACACAGCTCTGTACAATCAGTAATATTCTTATATTTATACTGTAAAGGACTTCATGCTGTGTAATTTATCAGTCTCTTGAGGCTTCTGTACATACTGTTTTTAAAATCATTTATGAGAACATTACTAACAAAGAAAATGCTCAGTTTTGAAGAAATAACAAATAAGCAATGAAAGCATGAGTAATTCATTTTAAAAATCTCACCCAAACATTAGAGAACCATAGGTTCTTAAATACTGACACTAAAGAATTAGGACAGAAATCATATACAAGAGGTGTTCACAATACTCGATGAAGATAATTACGTAATGGTCATGCACTGAGTACTCACATGAGCCAGGAATTGTGCTAACAAGAGCAGAACCATTCTGTGACCATCACATTTCTAAGAGGGATTTTGCTTTCTTCTTGTAAAGGACAGCAAGCACATTTTCTAGAATCATGCTTTGGTTATCAACCTCAACTTCATTCTAAGTTTCAAAATGTTTTTTATAGTTTTCTGGTTTAATACTGAGCACAATATGTACTAGTTAAAGCTGACCTAACTGTGCATTATTTCAAGGGAAATAAAAAGGAATCCGTTGAGGCAGTATTAAGGTAAGTGCCTACAGTCTTAGATGTTAGTTCCAATTTTACATAATTCTGGTGGTAGAACAAGGAAGATGTGCATGTCCATTTTAAAACGTGAGAGACAATTCCATGACTTGCAGATTTCAAAATCCAATAAGGATATACGGTTTGAAAGGCAGCTAATTAGACTGCCCCCACTACTCTAAAGGATGCTAGAGCACGACCTATCTTCCTAGCACCTGGACTTTTACCATTTTGCTGACGTGAGCTGCATCTCAATGGGCTTATCCCTCTGCAACATCTTCACAAAGATCTGTGGCAACAATTCTCCATCAACCAAAACTAAAATAAAACAAACAATGAGGATTACAGAAGTTCTTTCATCTATGTATGTATATAATTGAAATAATTTAAATTCGACTAGAAGTTCCAGCCTACCATTTACTAGGGTCATCGATACCTGGGGGTTTTCAAAAGCTAAAACTGAGAAGCATTTCAATGCTTGCATTCGAACCTGTAAAAATAAATGAACAACAACAAATGCATTTATGATAGTGTTTTAAATAAGAATTTGAAATAAATAAGAATTGTAATCTTTCAGAATATAAACTTCTTCTAGAGAAATGATTAAATTGATTGTACTTATTATCATACTAACAGAAGGAATTCAAAGGAATAAAAACAGCACTGGTATATCTGAAGGGTACAGTGAAGAGTTAGAATTAATCATCAAAAGTTAGTTAATAGAAAAATAGTAAGGAAGAAGTAATTTAAATAGAAGCAGGCAAATACTTTAACAAAGTTAAAAGAGCAACACTGCACAAAATTCCAGTAAGACAAAGGTTCCTATAAACACAAAAACTTGCTACTGTGTAGAATCAATTCTGAACCACGTGACACTCCAGGGCAGAGTTGAACTGTCCTTACGGGCTTCCGAGGCTGTACATCTTTACAGGAACATAAGCCTCATCTTTCTCTTGTGAAGCACTGTCAGTCTGACTTGCTGACCCTGGGTTTGCAGCCCATACGGGTAACCTGTTATGCCACCAGGGCAACGTAAAGGCTCCCCTGAAGAGCTCCTGTTTTCCTCCATCAATTTTCCCAGATGATCTAGTCTTCCAAGTCCAATCCTGGGTCTCCACATCACGTTCTCCTGTGGGATCTGCAGTTGGCTGCAAAGATCTGACAGGGAAGCTGCCCCACACCTGGACAATGTCTATAATGCTAGCATGGGCCCACAGGGGGAAGCTGGAACATGTTAGCCACATGGACACTGGAGCAACCTTGTCAAACCAGCAATGCTATCAAATACAGTGAACCCTCGCCACTTCGCGCTTCGACTTCCGCGGCTTCACTCTATCGCGGTTTTTGCGTAACAGCGCATGCTCTGTCATTACTGCCAC
>NW_022103913.1:8957718-8990573 GCF_000313985.2 Echinops telfairi
TTTAACATCTTACTTTGTAGGACACTGAAGTTAGGAGGTGAGCAATATTCTGAACTGCACCGTGGTTAAATAAAATTGTTTGATGATCTGGCCCCTGTAAGAAAAAAGAGAACACAATAACACATTAAGAAGAGTAAAGCTCTGTTCCAATTAAACCACATCGACTTAAACTCACCACAATGTGGACTTCTCACTTACCTTGTTCTGATATAAACAGCAATGTTATTACACAGAAAATTTAAAAGGCAGCATAACTACTGTTTTCAGTCATAAAACAGGAAAAGTAAGGTATTTTATATTTTTCATCAATTCTGAGATTAAATTTAATGAAAAAAGTCTTCAAAGTGGCAGGCACTAATGGGTAGCACAAGGTTTTGAATTTGCCACAATTCTTATTCATTGCTCTGCCCTGCCTCCTCCACTCCATTAGTAAAAAGCCAATCAAGACCAGCTGTTATTTCATGTTATAATTGTTAGCACTCAGTTTCTACAAATGTTCTAATTTCCAAAAGATTTAAAAAATCTTTTATACATGTTTATAACCTCTATAAATGAGTCTATAAGTGTTTCAGGACAGCAGCTACACCTTATCACTTACAAACACCCAGTGAGGGAAGATGGGAAAGGGAGGGTATACTTACATACCAAACTGCAAACTCATTTTACAACACTTCCCCCCAAACACTATGAAAAGTAAACGGCTTGATTCTAGAAAAATCATCTGGATTGAACCTTTAATCCCATTCTCAGGTTCTAGTAGATTACCATCCATATTCAACTATTCTGACAAATTTTCTCAGACTGCTCCGACTGAGTCAGTCAATTCACAGCGAACAGCCACTTTGAAAGAAAGGATTGGGCAATTGACAACTTGGTTGAAATTCATTGGCTAAAAATGAGTTCAAACCTTAAACAGCATCCCGATTTCTCAATAGGGAAACGTATCATCCAACCAACCCTTGGCAGGTGGCCAGAAAGCACACTCCAGGACTCTAGGGCTCATACAAATCTTTAAGTATCTGCTCCCAAGGGCTCCACAGGTCACAGCATCTAGTAGTCATACCCACAGAAAATTCACCCTGAAAGGTTAACTCTCTCTCTAATTACGATGCTAAATTATGATGAGCTTGAATAATCTCACTACTGAAAAGTGACCCAAATAGCTTTTTTGATGACTCATCAGAAACTTCTTACACATTTAGGATTAGTCATCTGAACGCTCTCAATGCTGTATCAGTTGACAAGGTTGGTAGAGAAATACCATTAGGCCACTAGCTCTTTTGCAGGAAAGAAACTTAGTGATGCTCAGCAAAGTTTAGGACCATATTCATGCCCCTAACAGAACAAAGGAATTTCATAAGAGAAAACCACCTTGACTTGACGACAGTGCGTTTGGGTTCTGTTTGAAGATGCGCCCCAGAAGAAATGAAAGGCTTCGCAGGCTGCTTCTGGGAGACCACAGCTTGAACCCCTCTGCTGTACAAGGGTTACCACATGTCAGAAGAGACTGGTCAGCATCAGGTTTGCGTGACTGGTTTTAGGAGAATGACAAATATTTCTCCTTTTCCATAATCAATGTTGCATTATGTACGGGCTTCTTTATTACATGTCCAACTTTCACATGCATATGTTGCAATGGAGAATACCATGGCTTGGGTCAGGCACAAGTTAGTCCTCAAATAACATTCTTGTTCTTCAATATCTTACAGAGCTCTCGGGCAGCACATCTGCCCGATACAGAGCTTTATATCTCTTGATTGCTGCTTCCATGAGCATCAGTTGTGAATCCATGTAAGACAAAATTCTTGACAACTTCACCCTCTTGTCCATTTATCATGATGTGACCTATTGGTCCAGTTGTGAGGATTTTGCTCTTCTTTACATTGAGTTGTAATCTATACTGAACCTACAGTCCTTGATCTTCATCACCAAGTGCTTCAAGTCTTCCTCACTTTCAGCAAGCAAGGTTGTGTCCTCTGCATACCACTCCCCACTATCATGATCCCAATTCTCCCTTACAAATCCGGCTAGACCACTGGTACAGATAGGAACTGGAAACACAGGGAATCCAGGACAGATGAACCCCTCATGACCAGTGGTGAGAGTGGTGATCCAGGAGGGTGGAGGGAAGGTGTGGTAGAAAGGAGGAACCGATTACAAGGATTTACATATAACCTCCTCCCTGCGGGACGGACAACAGAAAAGTGGGTGAAGGGGGAGACATCAGACAGTGTACGACATGACAAAATAATAATTTAGAAATTACCAAGGGTTCATGAGGGAGGGGAAAAAATGAGGAGCTGATACCAAGGGCTCAAGTAGAAAGCAAATGTTTTGAGAATGATGATGGCAACATATGTACAAATGTGCTTCACACAATGAGTGTATGTATGGATTGTGGTAAGAGTTGCACAAGCTCCCAATAAAATGATTTTTTTTAAAGCAACCTGATGCTGCCCTTGTCTACATATAATCCAGCTTCTCTGATTATATGCTCAGCATGTACACCAAACAAGTACGATGAGAGGATACAACCCTGATGCACACGTTTGATTTTAAACTATGTAGTATTCCCTTGTTCTGTCTATACAAATGCTTCTTGATCCATATACAAGTTCAGAATGAGCAGAATGGTGCTCTGGAACTCCCATTCTTCTCAAAGTTAGCCACAGTTTATTATGGTCCAATCAGCCAAATACCTTTGCATAGACAATGAAACACAAGTAAACATCTTTTTAGTATTCTTTGCTTTGAACCTATCCATCTGACATCAGCAATTATTATCCATTGTTTCACTTCCTCTTCTGAATCTGGCCTGAACTTTGGAAGCTCCCTGTCAATGCACTGCTGCAATTGTTGTTAGATATTGAGTTAGTTAATTGTGCCAGCCTGGCCGATAATCACATGTGGGGCTAATTGAAAGGCGGAGGGATAAATAGGTGGTGAGCCTCGCCTTTCTAGTTCTCGGGTCTCTTGCTTTGTGATGGTCGCACCAGGGTGCAGCTGCCTTAGGAGCTCCCTGCTTCAGCTTGCAAGATTGACTTCCTACAAGACATCCCCAAGGAGAAGTTACAAGGACCTAACCCGATGCAGCCCTGGGTGCTGGAGCAGCCGTGTGGAGACCCCTGCTAGTGCTGAGATGCTTATTCGTTCACTGACTCGGCTTTCCTCCTGCAGTCGGGATCATTGCCTCTGTTTTGTGAGGTGGAGGACTTTGTGGACTGGTGTTGGGTTAATGGGTTAATGTTGGACTTGTGGGCTTGGGCAGCATTGGGTTGGGATGTTTTCGTGATGCACACTTTCTTTACATAAAACTCTCTTATATATATGAGTTGCTGTAGATTTGTTTCTCTAAAGTACCTAGACTAATACAGATATCTTATGCAAAATTTTACTTGTGAGGTATCAATGATATCATTCTATAGTAGGAGCATTCTGTTGGGTCACCTTTCTTTGGTAACCTTTCCAGTCAGCAGGCCAGACCGCTGTCTTCCAAATTTCCTGGTATAGGCAAATGAGTGCGCCAGTGCTTCTTCAGCGTTCTGAAACACTTCCGTCGGTATTCTGTCAATTCCTGCAGACTTGTTTTTGGCTAATGCATTGAGTGCAATGTGAACTTCTTCTTCAGCACCACTGGTTCTTGCTCATATGCCACCTCCTGAAACAGTGGACTGTCGACTAACTCTTTTTGGTACAGTGACTATGGATATTTTCCATCTTCTCTTGATGCTTCCTGCATCACGCACTATTTTGCCTAAATATCAAAATTGCAATTTTTGAGGCATGAGTTTTTCTTGAGTTCTTTCAGTTTCAGATCCGGTGAGTATGGTTCCTTCCTTTGGTTTTCTAATTCTTGATCCTTGACATTTTGTTATAATACTGGGCTTTATCTTCCTGAACTGCCCATTGAGATGTCCTATCAGCTCCTTGACTTTATCCTTTCTTCCACTTGCATTGGACTTGAGGTGCTGGAGAAGAATGTTCAAAGTACCACGGACTGCTAAAAGGACAAATCAATCCGTATTGGAAGAAGTAAGGCCAGAGTGCACTTTAGAAGCAAGGTTGGCAAGGCTTTGTCTTACATACTTTGGACATATTGTCAGGAGAGACCAGTCCGCTGAGAAGGACATCATGTTTAGTAAAGTGGAAGGTGGCAAAAAAGAGGAAGGCTCTGGACAAGATGGATTGACACAATGGCTGCATCAATGGACTCGGGCACTGTGAAGATTGTGCAGAGCAGGCAGTGTTGCTATGGGTCAGAGCTGACTGGATGGCACCTACCAACAATCCTGCACTATTTGTTAAGTCATCCATCATGGATGGTCAAAGCCCTTACTACACAAATTCATTGCTTAAGGACTTAATTGGGAACCTCTGAGTTAATGTTAAGATGTAAAGCTCATGTCTAATTATAATATTTTAAATACTGTTGGGCCATAACTCAAATAATCAGATTTAACACACTAAAGCTACGGAATCACAAATGAATAAATGAACTATAGACAAGTATTAGAACAATAAACTATAAACAAGTATTAGAATATCAAAATGAATAAATGAACTACAAACAAGTATTAGAAATTCTCAGAGATGTTCATACCAATTTTCTAAAAGAAAAATATGGGGAGCTGAGATAGTTAAGGTTTGTTGTGCCAATCTGGCCGATAAACACATGTGGGATCAATTGAAGGGTGGAGATATGATAAATGGCTCAGCGAGCCTTGCCTTTCTAGTTCTCAGGTCTCTTGCTTTCTGATGGTGGGACCAGGGTGCAGCTCCCTTAGCCAGTTCCCTGTTTCAGTTGGCAAGGCTGACTTCCTGCAAGACATCCCTGAGGAGAAGCCACATGGACCTACCCCGATGCAGCCCTGGGTGCTGGAGCAGCCATGTGGAGACCCCTGCCAGCACTGAGATGCTGATACGCTCACTGATTCGGCTTTCCTCCTGCATTCAGCGTCATCACGTGTGTTTTGTGAGATGGAGGAGAACTTTGTAGACTGGTGTTGGACATATGAGCTAATGTTGGACTTACAGGCTTGAACAGCACTGGGTTAGGATTCTTTCTTAATGTACACTTAACCTTTATATAAAACTCTCTCTTATACATATACGTTTCTTTGGATTTGTTTTTCTAAAGTACCCTGACTAACACATTATGGTACCTTAGGAGTGGGGTACTGGAGAGCCCATGGTCTAAAGACAAGGAGCCCAATGGGCACCCTGGGGAGGCTGAGTGAGACAACTCACATTGAGTTGACCAGAACCCAACTAGATGAAGAGATTTTTGAGCCTGTCAACTGGTGCATAATGTTGCTGACTTTACGGATGGCCTGTCCAGACTTGACTTTGCTTATGGATGAGGACTTCACAAGGTTCCAACTGGAATGAAGATTCATCATTTCGAAAAACATGATTGTCTCAGAGCACTAGGTTGTTGTAAATGGGCAGTATAGAAATTGGATACCCCAAATTGGGGGGATAATGGCATGAAGTGGTTGGCTTACAAGCTTTCATAGGTGAGAGAATATATTCATAGGATTAAGGTGTAAGTGTTACTTAACTGGAATTGTTAGGTTAAAGAATTGTGTTCGGGTGCCGAGTTGGCAAGGGGTGGATTGAGATAGTTAAGGTTTGTTGTGCTGACCTGGCTGGTAAACACATGTGGGATCAATTGAAGGGCGGAGAGATAAATGGCTCGGTGAGCCTTGCCTTTCTAGTTCTTGGTTCTTTGCTTTCTGATGGTCGGACCAGGGTTGCAGCTGCCTTAGCCAGTTCCCTGCTTCAGCTGGCAAGGCTCACTTCCTGCAAGATATCCCTGAGGAGACAGCACATGGACCTACCCTGATGCAGCCCTGGGTGCTGGGTGGAGACCCCTGCCAGCGCTGAGATGTTTACATGCTCACTGATTCGGCTTTCCTCCTGCAGTAGGCATCGTTTTGTAAGATTGAGGAAGACTTCGTAGATTGGTGTCGGACTTATGGGCTAATGTTGGACTTATGGGCTTGGACAGCAGTGGGTCATGATGCTTTCTTAATGTACACTTACCCTTTATATAAAACTCTCTCTTATACATATAAGTTTCCATGGATTTGTTTCTCTAATTTACCCAGACTAACACAGGAGTAAATGGTGATATTTCCATAAAAATAATTTACTACAACTGATGATCAATATTGCTACTGGTACATGTTCTAAAAGTTGTGTTTATTTGGTGAAATCTAGGACTCTTCAAATGATCCAAATAATGGAGTCATGAACTTTTAAAATTGAAATTATCCGTGGAGATCGGCCAGTTCAACTTCATTCTTTTTGTCAAATGGGAAATGGTCTGGAGAAGGGCAGAGGACTTGCCTACTGCTAGAAGAGCAATAACGAAATTCAAATACACTAGCTCTTGGTTCTTCTTGTAGCTCTTGGTTCTGTATACTTTCTGCTCTACCACTCAGCAGTGGAGGCGATGAATGAGACACACAGGCACCGCCCACCAAAAGCATTCAGGATGTGAGGGCCTCAAAAATTCATGGGAGAAATCCATTCCTTTAGTTCTCATGCTGCACGACCTGTTCTGAAGTCCCCTTGTACTCTTTCATTTGTGCCTTTGTTGCTCAGAGGAAGTTTTGAAAAACAGTATTTTCATCATTTACACAATTACATTGCTATGACAACCAATCTGTGTTAAGTATTCTAAACTCCAAAATAATTTAAAAGAGTATGTATAAACAAAATCTCAATGAAAAATGAAATTTTAATGATTTAACTATTTCTCCATTGAGAGACGCCAATGACAAATGGCATCACTTCAGATGTGGTTCATCTGGGAGGTGGAAGTACAGGGTGATTTCAAGGGCTTGCCATCTGTCCCA
Organism: Echinops telfairi; assembly: GCF_000313985.2. NCBI lineage: Eukaryota > Metazoa > Chordata > Mammalia > Afrosoricida > Tenrecidae > Echinops > Echinops telfairi. The sequence goes on from NW_022103913.1 coordinate 8,964,582, forward strand.
GACTTAGAAGGGCCCCAACGCTTAGTTTAGCACTCCCGATAAGCGATGAACAGTCTGCGCTGGGCTCCAGTAGCTGATGTAAATTACAGTGATAAATGCCCAACAACAAAATTCTACCTAACATGTCCCGGTAACTTATGCTTTGTTAGCCCAGAGGGCTTTTAGCTTTACCCTCCCTCCATAACAAACAGGAAATGACCTCAATGTCACACGGCTTCCTCAGAAATTTCTGTCCTCATATGGTCTCCTCAAAATTAATTTCTGGGTCAAAATCAAAGGATTAAGGCAAAGAACGCCAAATGACAAGTAAGGAAGCAGGAAAAAGGGCTCAAAGTTAAAAATGCAAAGCAGATAATTCCTAACTTTTATATCCCGTGAGTACTACTTGTGAGTTTGGCAGTGCCGAAGTATCTTCAGTCCAGCTATCTACCCTGGACTCCAGACCCACATGTGCAATTGCTTTCCTAACATTTTTGTTTGCATGTCTGCAGCTGCTTAACAAACACAACATGAAGGAGCTGCTTATGTACTATTGCAGAAGAGCCTTCATGTCGTGTGGAATGAAAAACGCCAAGGTGCAGTACGTTCAGGACAGAACATTTCAAGGAAAAAGGGGAGGACAAAGTACAGACATAGGTTTGGTTCCACGTGCACAGACGCCCTCCCTCCACCCCGTGAAGCACATCTATGCAGGCCTGTCAGACTTCACAGTTCAGAGGACAGTCCCTCTGGCTCTCACCTTACAGCAGTGTGAAAAGATCTGACAGATGTACTCCTGGGTGTAGCGAGACCTGCTGAGCAGCGCCATGAGGTGGGGTATCACTGTGGCGTCCTGGAGAAGCAAAGGGGAGCACAGAACAAAGTCTCAGGCACCAGGCGCGCACGGCACATCACGTCCACGAGCACAGGAACTCAAGTCTCTTTCAAGAAAGAGTGGCGCAAAATAAAAGTAACATGGTCATCCAAACCACCTACGCACAGGGCAAGGGAAGAGGTTTTCAAATTTTATGCATGAGAACTCCACTACTTAGAACATGTCTCTAGAAACAAAGTATTTGTTGCAGCACTGTTTGCTAACTGAGGAAATTCTCACTTTCCTCTCCCATGAACAGCCTATGACCCTACAGTAACACAAAATTAATTACAAATCTTCTCAGAAATCTACTCTGAAACTGAAATGTGAGGTAACTAATAAGATGTACAATCATTACTATTTTAAAATAGGAGTAATTGCATGAAAAGAAACCTTGACAATTTGGACTCTGAGCTGCTCCGGTATCACGAAGCACTAGGACCTCTCATAGTGTACTAGGCTCTTTTCAATCTGCAGAAGGTGCAATAATTCTCTATGGATTTATGAAGCACAGCTCTTTGAAGAATACGAAATACAGTTCGCAAACCTCTGAGGTACAGAACCAAGATCTTTCATATTTTAGACCTATCCTTCTATGTGACATGAGCCACACCCTCACTTATAAACCTAACTATCATTCTGAACCTGAGAGCATGTGTCTGGGAGGAAGCCATGTGAAATGTCCCCTCTCCCTACTTGCTTTATGCCCCTTGATGATTTATATTCTTGAAAGGTTAGGAAGGTTTGATTCTAGATATGGCCTCTGATTTCATGTGTCTGATTTGGCAATCTGATCCTTTTGTTAGCTCAGAGAATCATAAAATTTGTGATTCCCAGCATGTATTATATTTACGGAATTGCTTTGTGAAATGAAAAAGGATTCACATGCACCCACATAAATATCCAGATAGTGTGGCAATGTAAAATGTATTTCTTACTATGGGTTACAGATAAAAGCGCACAAAAGCATTGACCTGGGTAATTTTCATTAAGAAAGTCCCGTGCAATCAATAATATCATTATGGAAAACAGTTGTACTTCCTCAAAAAAACGAGAAATAGAAATACCTTATTATCCCACAGTCCCACTCCTATCTATATTCCTGCGAGGTCTGATCAAAATAACATGGACAGACTTTTGCACATCTTGGTTGACTGCAGCACTATTCACAATAGCAAGAAAATGAAAACAGGCAAATCCTCAACAGATGAATGGATAAGCACAGTGTGATACATACATGTAGTGGAATGCTATACAACTAGAAAGACTAAAGACAGGTCCCTGAAACATAACATGGATGTACATGAAGGACATAAGGCTAAGTGAAATAAGGCAATGCCAAGAGGATAAATACTGTCTAATTCCACTTTTATAGGAAGACAAGAATGTGTGTGTGTGTATACACATATTTAGGAGGGCTTAAGAAGCTCATTGAAAAATTCCATTATCTTTTAACTGTTTTTCCAGCAACTTTTTCAAGCCAGCTTGTTTACACAGAGGCCAAAGTTCATAGGTGGGTAACAGAGATGGATGAGATGGGGTGGGATGGGGGAGGAAATCACTAGTAGCACTGAATGTGGGTGTAATGAGCACAACTTGACCAAAGTAAACAGACACAAAGACCCATGTAAGCCAGAAATAGAACCATATCCTCATCATCTATAAAGCTTTTGAAAGCCATTGAATGACGGAAAAGCTCTGAACTCTCTCAGACTATCATCTGATTCTAGTTTGTCAAGTAAGCCTGGTCTAGTCCACTTCTCTCTAGTGTAAAACTAACACTGATGTCCTGCCCCATCAGACTGAGTGTTCAGTCCACTGTCTTACTTTCTCACACAGATCTTTCCTAGAAAGGGCTCCTTCCTCTCCACTTCTCTAAAGTGAATTGATTACTCAAGATCCAGGTCAAATTCCAGCTTCTCTATAAAGCCAAGTTTGCTGAACTTTTAACATAAAGCAGGCTGAACTCATAGCTCACTTAGCATTAAATACAATGCCTTACTTTGTATACATAAAGATAATGGGACATGCGCAAAGTCTGAGGCTTGCTCTTGTACTTCCTACTATTTTACATAGCCGAGCACATTGGATATTCGCAAATAAGCAAGAATTTAAATAGTTCTTGAGATTTTTCTGGTACATAACCCTGTTACGTCGCATTCTGATATAGCATGCAAGTTAGGGTGAAATGCTTGTAAAATGGAGCGGATGTTGCAAACATTTGAAACTCACTGTGTACAACAGCTCCTCGGGAGTGACAGGGCTGGTGAAGATGGTGCGCAGGCACCGGAGGCAAGCTTCAATGAACCTCAGGTCTGGAGACAGTAGCCCTAGTAATAAAAACCAGATTGGGCACTCATCCTTTCAAGTGCTAGCTAAAAAATACCACAAATGGATTCTGATCTCTACTTGCACATAAATACCTTGCAGTAAGGCAGGTATAATATGGCAGTCCAGTAGAGACTTGACATTGTTTTCTGTGCCCATAGCAAGACTTCCCAATACCACTGCACACTCGGTTTTCAGTTCTGTGCTTGAGGATTCTTGCTGAAGCAAATACAACAACCTAGAAGGAAGGAATTTGACACAAAAGACATTTAAAAGCTTATCCATAAGGAAATTAGCAAAAACAGGGGTGGGGAATGTCTGGCATGTAGGCCATAGAAGGCCCACGAAATCATCAATACCAGCGAACATCACACGCCTCACCAAGCAGTTTCAGCCATCACATTAGGGGTGCGGTACTGAAATGCTTGACCGGTGTAGCTCATGAATGATGTTATAAATATCTAAATGGCCCTGGGCAGAAAAAAGGTTCGTGATCCACCCCTGAGCTAAAAGTAGTATGACAGAAAAAGGCTATCAATACATTCCCTCATACTACTTAAGATCTGAATGATCAAACTATGTGAATCCCTCAAGTCCATTACAGTAGTTGCTAATTCAAGAAAGGGCCATCTAGGGGAAAACCTTAGAAGAGACCATTTTTTTAACTTTAAATTAAAAATACAAAACATAAAACTGCCATCTAATCTCCGTCAAAGTTCTAATTCTAAAAGCTGTTTAAACGTGTTGTCTGTAAAAACAGGAGCTTACAGTCCATGTTATCCGCCATTTCCAAGTGGCTATTTCCAGAACATGAAGATTTGCAGCATCCAGAACTGCTGGATTTTATATTCGGTCTATATTCAGAAGTGGACCCTGGAGATTACTTAGAGCCTTGTATAGCTCCTCAAGCAAAGAGAACGTTCCTCTTTCTTCAATTCTCCCATTTGGAGAATCAGGAGATTCTCCTGTTTCCATGCCAGCCCAGTGTGCCACTTACTCCCTAAACTGCAACCCCTACCACTTACAACCATCTCAAGCTCCCTAACCGATCTCACTTTTCAATTATCTCAGTTTCTGACATTTGACGTTTATGACAATAGTTTAAAATCTACTAGCCAACTACTTGGGCATTCATGACATACTTCTGGCAATAAGGAGGGCTGAGGTGGGAAGTAAGAGTAACACTGGCTATTGCAGACGTGGGTCAGCTTGGCTGGGTCATGATTCTCAGTGTTTCAGCAGTCATGTAATGATGTAATCTGACAGCTATGTAACGATGTAGTCACTCTCCACTTTGGTCTTTTTTAATCATTTTACTGGGGGCTCGTACAGCTCTTACCACATTCCATACATGTGTCAAGCACTTTTGTACATATGTTACCATCATCATTTTCAAAATATTTTCATTTTGTGATCTGATGTGGTCATCTTCCATTTGCACATAATGCCAATTTTCCCATAACAGCCTGATTTTCGGAACCTAACCAGGTCAATAAGTGAGGAGTAGGTGTATTTTTATATTTATATATATATATATATATATATATAAATCTAGTCTTCTAAGACAAGCTGCAGAGAGTTTAATGTTTTTTAAAGCACATGAGGGAGATTCAAAAAGTTTAGGGAAAAAAATTCATTTTTCTTAATTCAGTTTTTCCATGTACTTTTCAAAAACTCATATTTGGGTTAAGTGGTGTTTAAAACATTAAAACCATTCATTCTGTATTAAAAGATAGAAAATAAAACAGAGAAGATAAAAAAGCCAAAACATCAAAAATTTAGAACAACTGGACACAAACATAGTTCTAAGTAGCAAAGACAAAGAGGAAATTAGCTTATTGGCACTGCCTGCCAAAAGTAAGTTTACTGTGTCATCAGAAGAAATGAATATTAATTTTTTTTCAGTTCTAAAAAAAGGAATTCTAAGAAATCATTATCTAATTACAAGAAAACACTGCCAGGGCTCTGAAAAAAAAAAAATGGAGACGTCAGGCTCAGGCATGTGCACATAGTCTATCTATAATACTCTTTTACTGCAAGGCCACAGATCTTCCTGGGCTCCCAAATTATGAAAAATTCACTGTTCATTCTATTCTCTGGTACTCCAGTATTCTTAAGCGGTACTTCAAAGACGTCGAGGCATCATTTGTACGGATTACAAGGCTTTTAAAAGTATAATAGACAATACAGAATAGTATGGGTCTTATGGTGGAGAGTAGTAGTGACGGAGGGGACAGCAATCGTACCTGGGAACAGCTCCTAAAACAATGAGGTTGGCTTTCTGCTTGTTGTTTCCAATTACAGCATTTTTCATGTCTCTGAATTTAGGGGAAGAGAAAGAGGTACAAAGTATGTTGAACTGTTACAGAAACATTAAAAATCAACTTTGCTTTTTCATTACACAACTTCTTGGGTTGGCAAGCACTGAAGCTAATGACAAAGTGCAAGCACTGACCTCTTTTACCTAGAATACCAAAGAGCGGGGATGGGGTAGATGGTACTGACAAGGGGGTTCTGAGGGACAGGGTCTGAAGGACAGGGGCACAGTAGAGCAGGAGGAGGTGGGAAACATCCTGAGACCTGGCAAAAGACTCCCAATACAAAGAAAATGGAGCTCTTTGTAAAAGGTTACCAGTCCTTTGAAGATGAAAGAACGTAAATCTCTCCCTCTCCCCCAGCTCTGGGAATGGGGAGCACGAGCAACCAGGCTACCAAATAAATGTGTATTTGATTTGATTTCGGGAACCATGCTTTCCTCCCTTCTTTCTCTGACTTCATTCAGACCGATTCTTATGTTCCCATTTTGCTACCTTTATTGTCTTATTAAGGAGCCTTGGTACACAGTAGTGAAGGGTGGTTCAAGTCCATCAGCCACTCCAAGGGAGAAGTGGGGGTCTGCTTGCGTAACATGTATACCGCTCAGAAAGCACACAGGGCAGTTCCACTCGGTCCTAGAGGGCTGCTGTGAGTTGGAATCCACTCACAGGCCATGGACTTGGGTTTTGTATTACCTAATTAACTGCATCTCTTTAGATTTATATGAACTCTTACAGAAATAGTCAATTAGAATCATTATTATGAAAATAACACTTGAATAGAATACACTTGTTGGGCATTAACATTTTTTTCCAGCATGGCTATATTTTCATATTTAGTTATTACAACCATAACAAGGGATAGGAGGTCCTTATTGTGCCCTAGAGGCATTACAGGAGTTTGGCCGGGTGTTTATAAATGGACAGTATACAGTTTTGAAGAAAACTGATGTTTCAAGAATTGCTATTTTTCGTCCTGTGGGCCAAAGGCAGATGACACTTTTTGTCAAAAGTAATACATTCTAAAAAAGCTTACGGCCAACAAAGTATGACCTATGGTATTTGAGTTGCCAACACCACGCAGACAGCAGTCCACTATTATGCAGCATTTGCACTCGCGTCACCTCACTAAGCTTTCTAGTATAATCATAGCGGGGCAACTACAGATGACTACCTTCTTTTTGGTTTCTTCTTTATATGGCAGGCAGGAAGGCATTGTGTTATTTTTAGAGTTTCAGTAAGTAGTTACAGTACTATGAATTTCAGGATGGTACAAAGAGTGTTACGGAAAACTTATAACGAGAGGAAATTAAGTCTGATAGCTTTAAGACCATTCCTATAGTGTTTCAAAGATTTGGGCTCAACCACTCTTTTCATACCCCAAAATAAGCTCCCTGTGCTTCCCATCTGTCTCCCCTTTGCCTTTCCTCCTTCCAGGTGGCAGTCACACCAAATACACTGGCATCGAGTTGCTTCTGACTCAGAGTGACCCTGTGACCTGGGTGGGAGCGGACAGCCTCATCTTTCTTCCTCAGTGTGGCTGTTGGCTTCAATTGCTGGTCTTGAAGTTAGCAGTCCAACACTGACTCGACAGCACCACCAAGGCTCCAACCCGCTGGCAGTGCGTTTTAGGCAGCAAGCTCTGTAATACAGATTTTTTTTTCCCTTCGAAAGTTATAATCCTTTAAAAGTTCTCCAGCTAGCCAAAGCACAATCATGTCGGAAGGAGGGACATGGGGAAAACAAAATGCATACATGAGTGTAAGAGTCAGCAAATATTTCCAACATCAACCAGACTGTGTGGCGTTAAAAACTCTGGTAATAATTAACCCTCCCCTCAATTGGTGTTTGTTTGGTTTTGTTTTTAAATTATTCCAAGAAAAACCCACCCACCCTAAGTTTTTGAATAGTATTTTCACAATTGTTACATCAAAACTGTAATTGCCTGGGTTTTCCTTCCATTACTTCAGTGCACAGAGGAAGGTTTGTTTTTTTTTCCTGGTCCTGCTCTATCACTCTTTCTAGACTATCCCTCGGACCCTCCCCATCTGCCGTACAGAGCGAAGTAGCAACACCCTTTTGTCTATGGAGACCACACTGCATAAAGCTTACTGAAGTTTCTAGCAAGTTCTCATACGTAAGTATAACATGAGGTACTACTAAAGGCTCAGGCAGCAAAGCAGAGTTGAGGAGCAAGGGTTTAAGTATCTAGGCTCCTGCCTCCTAGGATGCCAGCTGTTTCTTTGAGAGGCTTCCCTCCCAAAGATCAGCCCAAACGTGGCAATTTGTCATTTACTTTCATCAGTCTCTCTTCTTAACATGAACAATTCAACTCTGCCTATACGACCACCACATAGGGACAGTCCAGCAGCTATCTACCGAAAGCCTGGTCTATGCCAGGTGCTCTCTGAGAAGCCCTGGTGGCATAGTGATCATGCAATAGGTGGCTAATTGCACGGTCAGCAAATTGAAACCACCAGCTTTTCCTTGGGAGAGAGACGAAGCGTTCTATTCCCATAAAGAGTTACATTCCTGGAAATCCACAGTGGCAGTTCTACCTTATAGGGTGGCTATGGGTCAGCAGTGAGTCTCTATCCTTCAACTCTCACTCAGCCCTTACACCATCCCAGATTTCTGCCCTTTCTTCCAAAAACAAATACAAATTAAGGCATGTCTCCTTGTCATCTTCTGAACCTATTGCAGACTTCTAAAACCATACCAAAGTTAATGTTCCGATAGATAAAAACAAATACATCCCATCTCAAACCAACGTTTCCATTCCCTTAATAATTTACAAAACGATATGAAGAGGTAGCCAACAGCTATATAGCAAATATATATCCCTTATTAGGGATAATATACACAAAGAGTGTTGTTACAGTTGTAATAAGTGAGTAACGAAAATATAACAATGCTAGAAGATGTTACAATTGTATTCTATTCAGGTGTTAGTTTCAAAATAATGATGCTAACTGACCATGGTTATAATAAAAGTTAATACCAAAAGAGGCAAGAATTATCACATAAAGAATATCCTTAGCAGATCTAAGCTCATTTCTGAATTAAGGAATCAAAGTCTCAATCATTTAAGAGCTTAATCTGTACAAATTAGTAGCTCCCTTTTCTCAACAGTGTGTTAAAGTCTATACTAATGGATAAATGAATGACACTATCAACAGAATTACCTTATGCCCCTGAGGGATGATTAATAATGTTCTCTGTCATTAAATGATAATGAGGTCTCTAAAGTGAACCAGAAATGCCCATAAACTATAGATATGTGGGCTCGAACTTAAACTTAATTCTAGCCCCAATCTAAGAACAAATAGTTCTTAAGACATGGCCCTGCTTGATGCTCACCCTTGTATTCAGAGATCGCTGAAGATATGAGTGCTACAGCAAAGCACGGTGAAGAAAGTGGCTGGCGTCTGACTAACAGAAAGAATAGTGTCTGGGTCTTAAAAGCTTTCCTTCAAAAGAAGCAGCCACTTAAGTGAGGCATCAGCTAAGTCCACGTGGAAGAAGCACCCCAGACTGTGTGATCCAAGGATTGTAATTAATAAAATCCAAATCCGAAGAAGGGAATGGCATCAGAGCTTATATTGTGAACACTCAATTTGCAGAAGGTTATGGATGACAGTGGGAGCCCCAAATCCATGTCCAGGTTCCCTGCATAGACTATGCCTCTGGTGAACCCCCTCTGACCATAGTCGAAGCCTGTGAATAGCCTTGATATCAGACAAAGTACTGTAAACTCAATTATGGCAGATATAATTAGGTTAAAATGTAATACCTAATCATTTGATCTCTTTTGACCCATTTAAAATTTATTCCAGTTTTTATTATTTCCTGCTTTTATCTCCATTGAGGTTTTTTCTCTGGTTTATTTTGTTATTGTTGTTGTCTTTTTTGGGGGAAGGGGGGTGGTAATGTTTTCTACTGTATGAAATCCAAGACAGGTAAATCTATAGAGATAGTCACTGGATTAATGCTTATTGGGAATATGGGAGGGGCAGCTGGGAGGGAAGTGGGAAACTAATAATAAATACAAGAAGGAAGAAAATGTTCTAGAACTGATTATAGTGATAACACACCTCTTTTAAATATGATTGAACTATGGAAGTGTATGATATGTGAGTTATAATTCAAAGCTATTAAAAAAAAAAAAGAATCAAAGAGGCGTGTGGGATTCAACACTCAAGCAGCCAGATGAAGCTTCTTCAGTTCAGAATACAGTTATTATTCCTCATTCCTTCCTTCATACTTTCTTCTGACTAATTTTACTCATCCTTTAGGTTAGGTGAGCCCTGACATCATAGTGGGTTCCAACATTGGGCTGCTAAAGGCAAGGTCAGTAGTTCTAAACCACCAGCCCTTTCGTGGGAGAAAGACGAAACTTTCTACTCTTGTAAAGAGTTACAATCTCAGAAACACAGAGAGATAATTTTATTCTGCCCAAACTCAATGGTAGTGAATTTGGTCAAGTGTTTTAGGTCTGAGCTTAGACACCAACGTCACTCCCTCCAGGCAGTATTCCCTGGCACTCCAAGGTCTGGGCTCATCAGAGTACATTCCCCACTTGGTGAGAAGTCTGTCTGCCCTTGAGAGGCAAGACAGTGAGTCTGACCTTGAAAATTCAGACAAGTTGTTATCAATGTATCATTAAAGACAAGTGATTCTAGAAATTTTACTTTGCAAATCCTTATTTTTATAATATGCAAGCTCACAACTATCATCCAAGATGAGAACAATAACAAAACTATGCAAGGTTTATATATAACTTTAAACTTTATAAAACAATCCAAATATACTGTTTAATTTTCATCACAGCCTTAAATAACGGCAACTCATTTTACAAAAAAGAACATTGCAACTCAGAGTAGGGGCTTTTTTTCCAGAGGCCCAGATTAAACGAAATGAGCAAGTCTCAACCTATGTTTTTGTGCCAAATGTTTTGTTCATTACCTCCACCACATTAGGCCTTTCTATCAACGTAATGATAGAAAAGAGAATTCAGTAAATATATTTCCTTTTTCTGTCTATAAACAATACATTGTTTTCTAATTTTTAGTTAAAAACATCCTTTTCCCAATAGATCTAAGTTGTGTAGTTTCACAACTACTAACTTCTAATATTGGGGAGAAAAGAAGAAAGACACTACTTTTCCATACTACTGAAACTCAATCATTCGTTTCTGGACTCAGCAATGCCCTAAGAAGAATACGAGAGCACCATCTATGAGAAACCTGACCTGAAGAATGTTCCATTTACAACACAAACAATGCAAGACTGTGCTACACTGTAAAGCAAGTGTTGTACAGTTAAGGAAGATAAATGTTAAATATGCTGAACAGGTTTTGAGGAAATGGCAGGAACTACGATGACCCTTAGAAATGGTCAGGATTTGGAAAAGCAGATGAGAAGAACAAATAGACCTATCATTGGTTGAAGACCACATTAGAGAGGCTAAGGCATGTTCCCAGGGCAGACACAAACAGAACCTGGATCAAAAAGGTTTAATTTAGGCTACAGAACATGATTAGGAAAGTAACAGGGAGAAGAGGCACACTAGAAGGAGCTGGATTAAGTACTAACTATATTTTTGATCTGAGAAAAGACAGGAGGTAACAGTGACTAAGGAAAAGCAACTGAATGTGGAGTGGATTGGAAAGTAGATAATAATAGTATGAGGAGGCAACAAAGTGATTGTTGTTCTCAGTATTTCCCACTACAACCGCTCACTGCCATGGAGTTGATGCAGTGACCATGGAGGACTGGGTAGAACTGCCCCTGTGAGTTTCCAAGACTAACCTTGTACAGGAGTAGAAAGCCCCATCTTGTTCCAGAGGAGCAGTTGGTGGTTCTCAGACCGCTGACCTTGCGGTTAGAAACGCAACTGGAAGCCACGACGCCATTCTCTAGACGGGCAGTGGACTGTATGTATCTGTAGTTATCTGACCCTCTGTGAGACTGGAGTGGTGGCGAGTCAGGCATCGTTATTTGCCAGCTGACAGATTAATCCATTCAGGTGTCTGGTATGTGAGACTGATCAAGGTAACAACCACAGGAATCAGTACAAAAGGCATTTGAGGGAAAGTTAAGATGACTTGATGGATTTACACATATGTTCTGCGGTATATTCTGAGTGGGAATAAAATCTTGCTTTTAGACATCCTGGATTATTTTTGAGGTGAGTTGACTATCCAACTAAGCCTGGGAGATTCCACTCTGGCGATGACAGGAAAGGATTACTTTCGGCTAAAATCTAGCCAGAACCTTAAATTTCCCTGCTAATACAGTAAATGGACTAGAATACTCTTACGTGGAGAATAATCATTCTCTCTCGGCAGAGATTCATTTAATGAACAGAAAAATGGGTGCTGACATTAAAATCACAGATGCAGTTCCTCTGAGAGCATGCGTCCTCACCAGGACGCTGACCACAACCAAGAGAGAAAGGAGACCCCGCCTGAGTGCAGTAAGCCACACTCCCACATGACACTTTGTGATCAAGATCATAGGAAAAGTTAACCAAAAACTAGAGGAAAAACTGGGATCTAAACCTATAATAAAAACAAAATTCTAGCCAATCAGGTATGACCATAGCTCTTCCTAAAGTCTAAGTAGCATAAATTTTAACTGAAAATCTATTATCCAATAAAACCTAATTTAGCTTTGATAGTATTACAATTTAAAGCCTGAAGCTAAATATCAATTATATGATTTCATTTTAAACCATTATTACTTTTCACTTACCTGAAGAAACTTGTGTTTAGAAATATTGTGGTATTCATTCTTTGTCTAGATAGTATGAAGTAGCCAAAAAGTACACTACAATCAGAGTACAAAGTTTGATCTACTTATGGCAACTCACTGTTCATGAAAAATCCATCCATTAAAAATAACACTTGTATCTAGGTAGCTAGAATAAGGTGACGTGTTAAACAACTTAAAAAAGTATTTGGACTTCGAAAATTATAAGCACACTCTCTGTTCTGTCCTTATAATTATTATGATGTTCTTTTTGGAGAATGTTAACATCCAAGTACAGCAAACTTTCTGTTACCCAGCATAGTTATCATTGTCATCCATGAACTGTCTATTAGGCGACAATGACCTATCATGCAAACGAAAGTGATTTTTGACATAACGATCTGATTCAGGAGGCACTTATGAAATCTACACTGTACTTGAGCTCAATTCAACTTGAGCATCAATTTATATTAATAAATTTATATTATAAATTTATAAATATAAATTGATGGGAAATGAGGATTGGTAGTAATTTAGTTCAGTTTTCCAAACAAACTGCCCCATGGGGTAGTATATTTTTAGAATGTACACTGTTTCCAATAGTTCTGTTTTGTAATATAATCATGAAATTCTGTGAATAATATTTAATCTTCTTTCCATAGCATCTTATGGTTCCTTAGTGACAAAAACATGAAGATGTAACTTTAAAAATTAAAAGCTCAGAAATTAGAAACATTTTTATATTTAAATTTTTTATCACTATGATTACAAATAGTCTTATACATTCTTCAAAAAATGATGAAGATATCATTTAACAAGCCAAAATATTTTAGCATATTAATAAGTATTGTATATATACTTAATCATTCCAAAGAATATTTTGTAAGTGTGTTAGACCATTATGATACAATATGGCAGTCTACGGTTAAGGTTTATAAATATGAAGTGATGTATACACATATGCATATAAATGTACATTTATCCTGATGTTCACAGCTTATACTACAAATGCACACACCATTATATGTGCAAGTAGAGACTATGTCTGTTTCTTCAAATAACTCAAATTGCATGACTGAATTCTGCTTCAGAATAGTTTCCAATAAGTAAGACTCAGAATTATGCCATTTAGTTGAGTAACAAAGTTATCTCAGTACGATACTTTAAAATGTAACAGATTAAAAGTATTAGGGGAGAGAAACAGAAAAAAATTATATTCGCCTTCAAAGATATTACTTTCAAAGTACCTTAACCTTTCCATTAAAAAGCACTCAAATCTTTGAGAAGAAAAATGCGAGATCACAGATCAGCACAAGGCTGATCCAAAGACATGAACTTGTACTTTTGCCAAAATGAAGGCTGTTCCCCGGTCCCAATGTTACTTGTTTGACAGGGCCCTTCGTGCCCACAAATGGGATTTATCCTCCTCACAAATTGTGTTCTAGAGTTCTTGCAAAGAACACAATTAAATGACCGATAACGTTTGGGGGGAAACACTTGAAAAGAAGGCATTTTAGGCATTGATATTTGGTGAAAACCACACAATTCCACAGCACCCACAATTATCTCTCTGAGTTCAATAAAGGATCTAGTCTAGGTTTCTGATTCTATTCAACTTTGAAACTCTAAAGCATGCCACATTTGCTTATATCATCTTTATTTCACTAAAAGCAGAGGGATATCTCTAGCATAGAGTCACTATGTCTCAGAATTTTTTAGACGGCACCTAACAACAATAACTTAAACAAATTCAAAATCCACAATGCTTATGGAGCAACAACCATTCAATAGGCAATCTTCAACTAAGAAATGTAACATGATGAATCAATACTACAGTTAACTTCTTAAAAATATCCTGCAACTGTTTTAAGATTTCCATACTTAAACTTAGAATCTGCAATTCACAATAATTCATCAGACGCATCTACTCTGTTAGTCACAAAGGCTATAGAACCACCCCCCAGAATACGCGGAGAATTGGTTACTGGACCCCCCCATAGATACCAAAATTCATGTGAAAGCTCAATTCCTTAATATAATTTTTTTCTTTAACATAAATGTTTTTGCATGCAACTTTCCCACAACAAATTCTTTGTAGATCACCTATCATCCTTCCAAAAGCTCCAGACTCCATGCCATCCAGTTGATTCTAACCCATAGTGATGCATAAGGCAGGGTAGAGCTGCCCCTATGGGTTTCTGAGACTGTAACTCTGTACAGGTGTACAAAGCCTCGTCTTTCTGGTGGTTTAGAACTGCTGACCTTGTGGCTGGCAGCCCAACACACAACCACTCCATTAACAGGGCTCCTCACCTGTAATACCTAAGGCAATGAATGTAAGTAATACTTTACATTCCCCCTCAGATTTAAGGGATTGCTATGACCAACTAATTACTTCTGCCCACCTCAATATTTTTGATTCAGTGTTGGTCAAATGCATGGCTGCAGGATCCCTTGATGCAGAGGGCTGGCATCATGTCATTTATGACCTATACAAGTGACTTCCCTCTTCTCTCTGCTCAGATCTGATTTCATATTTAATGATCTTATTTCCAGTTGCACGTTTGAAATTTTGATCCTTTATAGAAAAAAAGAGCTGGTTCTATATCTAAAAACCTTTGCTACACTAAACCTTTCAAATCTGTGTTAAGTATTATGCTATTAACAAAGTTATTTCTAGATAAGCCCCCACTCTTCAACACTGAAATTATGTAGTTTTGATGCTTACTATGATTTTTTTTTAACCAAAGAATACTCAAATGTGGGCTATCTACGAAAAAGTGCCTTACATAGGTAAGACTATGGCTCTACTCACTCCCTGAGTAGTAAATTACTTAAAAGATCATGGTGAAAATTCATTATTCACCCTCAATTTCTTCCATTATTGCTTTTACTGTTAGTGTGTTTTATATGTTTATAATTTTTATTGATAAAAATAAAGCTTAATATAACTAGAAAATTATAAAACTGATTGCTTTGTAGCTAATATTAAATGTCAATTTTTTAAGAAATCCCTTCAATTTGAATTGTTTTAGATTCAAAATTGATTATTTCACTCTGCTTTCATCTTCCCTAAGAAAATCACCCCCATTCTCTAGGTCCCCACCAATCCTATAAAGAGGTTTTTAGCTACTTTACTTTCAAATTAGCAGGCTATCATTTATTGTTTATACTCTGTGGCCACCTCCTCCTACCCACCTCATTTGGCCTACTACAGCCTCTGTGTGACTCAAAGGAGACTGCATGCCAGGTCAAAATGGAAGGAACTGGTCCACTCACCTTACCTCCACATCTTTTGGTCCCCTTTTCCTGTCTCACTATTTTTCTTTTCTACTATTAGACAGTGCCATTAAAAACAACAAATGGAATTCCATTTTTAGTCTCACCACATGTAATCAAATAAATCACTGTTTGACTAAATGAATACCATGTCTAGTATCTCCACAGAACCACTCTCCTTGCCTTTCAGAGCACAAGGGAAGAAGGCCATGCCTGGGTGCAAATGCTACAGAAGCAGGCATGCAAAGAACCCTACAAAGGCAAGGCAGTGGCTCATCCTAAAGGACAAGAGTAGCTCAATCCCCTATATGACCCCCGCCCAATAGAACCAAAGTAGAACAGAAGTCAGTGACCAGATTAAAAACGAGCCAGAGATATGCAAGTGGAGGAGAGCATTTGGTAGTGCTTCTGGAGTAGTGGAAAGAGTGGCCGTGAGTGAAAGATGGGCAGAAGAAAGGCTGCGTATCAAAGTAGCCCAGGTAATAATACAGTGATTAAAGCACTCAGCTCCCAACCAAAAGGTGGGTGGGTCGAACCCACCAGCCACTCACCACATAGGAAAACAACACAGTGGTGGTCTGTTTCTGTAAAAATTCACAGCCTAGGCAACCCTACAGAGCAACTCCACTCTGTCCTCGAGTTGCTGAGTTGCAATCAACTGGAAGGCAGAGTTTGGTTTTAGAAGGCTAACACACTACACATTTACTGGTTTTTATAATACAAACTTCTCAATGTTGTTAACCCTTATTTGATATTCTGGCAACTTCTGAGAAGCTCCAGTCTTCTTTGGTAAAGAAAAAAACTTCTCCAAGTAGCACTGGAATGAGCTACTCATAACAGATACAACTCTATCACACAGAATCCTTGATAAATTTAATTGTAGTAGCAGTAATCACAGTAATAATGACATCATCTATTCTTATCATTTATTGAACACTTGGTGGGTCTAGCACTTAAAACTAAACTATTTATTTACAAATCTTACGTGATATTTTCATTTAGAATTTATATATATAAAGAAGGCACCCTGGCAATGCCACAAATCAGCTCTGGGATGCTAACTAAAAGGTGGGGAGTTCCAATTCACCAGCTACACCATGGGAAAAGATGTGGCAGCCTCTGCCATAAAGACTTCAGTCTTGGAAATTTAATCAAACAGTTCTACCGTATCGTATGCGCTGGAATCAACTGGAGAGCAATGGGGTTTTAGTTCACGATACAAAGCATCCTAGTGATGCAGTGGGTTAGCTAAGAGGCTGCTCGTCAAGAGATCAGTGGTTGGAACCCACCAGCTGAAAAAGGAGAAAAATGAGGTTGTCACTTGCAAGGTTTACAGGTTTGGAAACCTGTGGAGCAGTTCGTTCTGTCTTATAGGATCACTGTGAATCAGAATCAACGTGATGACAGTAGGTGTGGGGTTTTTATTGGGTTTTTATTGGGGGGGAGGGGTGTTATATACAGAGTTCTTTATGTGTGAGGAGTCTTAAATACTACAATCAACTTATCCTCTCAACTAATCTGTGTGTGTAGGTACAACCAAAACTGACTTATTTAGCAGACTGATTTAATACCACTCCTCCTGGTAATAAGCACATTAGTCTACAAAGGAGCTGATTAAAACACTTCAAAGTCCCTAGTTAATGGGATAAAGGCAACATTAGCATAATGAAAAAACATGAAATATCATCTCCTTGAAGTGTCTGTAATTGAGAAGATGTGAAAATAAGGTGTCAACTATCCAGGGAGTCTCCACCTAGCTCCTCACCTTCCCTCTCAGCTCCAGTTCAACAGCTGCGCAGCCTTTCTCATGTTTACCTGCCTCCCTCCCTTTACAAACTCATCTTTAAGACATCTATGTCATGGAGCCTTTCTTTCCTTTCCTTTTGCTTTGAAAAGGCATTGCCAGAAACTTCTGTAAACAAAGCACCCTAGCCTTGTTATGATGAGGCAGGAGTTGAACTTCAAGTGCTAGCTGGCTGATAACATGGACAGGGTAAGGGCAAAGTTCAGTGACATATGTGCCTTCATTATTACCCCACATGCACTGCATCCTGACCCTTTGAGTCCTCCTTCCCCCGGTGAGTTCAGGCCTGAGGATCCCCAGTGACCTCAGCCTAGGAAGGAGCCTTGGGCAAGATGGGGCTGCAGCAGCCAACCTCCTTCCTGAAAACTAAAGTGTTCAAGAAAAAAGAGAAATTTCTTCTCAAGAGGAGAGGGACTTCATCTTTTAATCACTTGAAATCTAATCCCATATGCCCCACTTAATTATTTAAAGGTTAAACACCTCAGATATGCTGCTTGGAAAAGGTTTCCTCTCAGTAAACATGAAAGAATTTTGGGAAAAAATGATTAGGTTATCAAAAGCTTATTTAAACATTTTAATCACTGCTGCTTAAATTCTGAAACCTACAACATTACTAGGAGATTTAAACTTTATAGTTGATGAGTTGTAACCAAAAGAGTAAACTCCCCTGATCTGTTTCCCCACCCATTTCTAATGGTAAAAGAGTTTCAATTTTATTCTCTGAAGTAGCAAAAGCATATGAAACTAACTATGTCAGTTCACAAATATTCAACAGACAAGTCCATATGGTACATTATTAAAGTTATCATGAACGTCAAGGAGTCTTCCCCCAAAATGTTAGAACCCTGCACATTTTCAGGATTATATTTGGCAGATTTAAGCATGAAAACAAACAACTTTTTGATAGACTCAAATACATAACTACTTACATGACACCTTGTAGGACTTTCTGGGGATCAGGGTCAAATAGCCTGTCAACATAGTGGCGACTGCTAGCTGTAACTTCCTAGAAAGTAGGGGAGAAATTATGACATCTGAAGCCATGCAAGTCACAAATCCGTAGCATCACCCACACCACCAAGTTGCTATATATTCTCACTCAAGGCAGAGGCAGTAAATTTACTTTAGAACACTTATTCTTATATGCTTCCTAATGATATGTAATATTAAAGTGATTTCTCCCTCTCAGGTATTAACATAGTTGATAACAGCGATGTTCTTTTAGCTCAAGATGTCAAAGATCAATATTTTCCTAGGGACATACCATTTTAAAAATAAAGTTCTCAGAAAGGACTACAAGTTCTGCAGTGACCTGAAATGGGCAGAAAAGTTTAAGAAAACATAATTAAGACATATGGTTGTTTTATTCATTTAAAAATCAGAATCATAGGGGGAAAGATGAAGTACATTTTTAGAAGTACTTCTGAGAAAAGTTTGTGACAAGACAAACAATCTGGTAAGAAAGTTCAAAGTCACACAATTCTCACTAAAAATCTAATTGGAGGATGGGACCTGCGATGAGACCTGCTAGCTTTGGCAAGCGAAGAACTGCGCACACATGGTGAGCAGCGAACAAAGAACCCCAAGCTCACTGCTATGTGTCAATTCTGACCAGTGGCCACCTTATAGGACAGGGTACAATGGTCTCTGTGGGCTTCAGAGACTGCAACTCTTTATGGGAGTCGAAAGCCTCTTCTTTCTCCCAAAGAGTGGCTGGTGACGCTGAGGATCGCAGCTTAAAGTGTAATCATTATACCACTGTGCGCCTGCATATAAAAAAGAAAGTTGCATCTGTTTGGTGCCCATGAAAGGAGAGTACATCTGGCTCTCAAACAAGAAGGCCATGCGAGGCTTCATGAACCTAGTCCAGCTGCAAGAGGAAGACATGAAAATGTTGCCAGGGCCTAGTGGCTGTGGGAGGCACAAATTAAGAATAAAACCACAACTCTAGGATGAAGAAATACTAAGGCATGCTGCTTTACACAGATCAGCAGAGCTATTTAGTCTGAGGGAGACAAAGCAGGGAAGTGGAAAGCTAGGAGCTTAAGAACAAGGGAAGACACTTATTTCCTTTGTTTGTATTGTGGCATTTGCTCCATTTACCTGATTTATTTTATTTTTACTTTTTGAGGGAGGAAATACTTCATTTTTAATGTTTAACAACATTTAAAAATGAAAAAGTTTTAAAAAACAGCAAAAAAATAATTTTGTTCTTTCTTCCTGATGTTGCTAAAAACATTCTTAAATTATTACCCATTAGTAATAAATTACTACAGAGAGGAAGAAATAACTTTTCTGGTTTACCCAGAACCCCAAATCAGTAAAGGGGCCAGCTGCCTATAAAATTGCGGGTATAAAGTACCAGTCTAAAATTTTCAGTTATCAAAAATAACACTGAAGAAAAGTATAAACATTTTAGTTATACAACAATCTAGTTATCCAAAATTAAAGCATATTTTTACGCGTTTACTACAAAAGTATAGACAACTCAAAGACCCATTTTTAAAATACACCCCATTTATAAAGCACAAATAGTGGAAGTAACAAACAAAATGGATGGAAATCCTTGACCTAATTGGGTACCAGTAAGTTTTGGTTAACAAGGTCTTTTTTCCTTTGAGTGTGGGTTACATATTGGGCTGTGAACCACAGGTCAGAAGTTTGATCCCACCGCCCAGCTGCTTCAAAAGCTTGGCAAGCTCCAAACCCCACAGAGGCTGTTCTTCTTTGTCCCGGAGGGTGTCTATGAATCAGAATCTACTCCATGGCAGTTTAGTCATTTTGAGTCTTGAAAACCTACATTTATCCTCAAAATAACAGAATCACAGTTAGAAAGACTCTTAATGATGATTTATTCCCAACCCCTTGTTTTACAAATGAGGCTATCCAGGTTACTTAAGCAGATGCCAGAATGTCAAACAAAAGTCATGATACAAATACTTCAAGAAACAATATAATTCCTCAAAAAACGAAAAACAGAACTATCATGTGACCCACCAAAGTTCTAAGTTTATACTCAGAAACTTGAAAACAGACAGACCTATACACACCAATATTCATTATAGCACTATTCATAACAACATTTAGAAACGACCTAAATGTCCACCACAGATGGATAAACCAAATATAGTACATACATAAAATAGAATGCTATTCAGCCTGTAGGAAACATGAAGGTTTGATACATGTTACAGAGTGGATAAAGTAGGAAAACATGCTGAATGAAAGGTTAGTGTGATAGTTAAGATTTATTGTGCCAACCTGGCCGATAAACACACATGGGATTAATTGAAAGGGTGCAGAGATAAATGGCTTGGAGAGCCTCACCTTTCTCTTTCTTGTCTCTTGATCTCTGATGGTCGGACCAGTGTGCACTGCCTTAGCTAGTTCTCTGCCTCAGCTGGCAAAGCTCACTTCCTGCGAGACATCCCAGAGGAGAAGCCACGTGGACCTACCCTGATGCAGCCCTCAGTGCTGGGGAAGTCGCGTGGGGACCCCTGCCAGCCCTGAGATGCTTACAATGCCACTGGATCCAAAGACTTTCTACCCACTGGCCTGTGATCCTCCTGCATTCGGCGTCATTGTGTGTGTTTTCTGAGTTTGAGGAGGACTTTGTAGATCAGTGTCAGACATATGGGTTAAGTCGGGCTTATGGGTTTGGACTGAATGGGGTTGGGATGCTTTCTGAATATACTCTTACCCTTTATATAAAATTCTCTCTTATACATATGAGTTTCTGTGGATTTGTCTCCCTAGTTTACGCAAACTAACACAGTTAGTTACCAAAGGACAAACATCATATGACCTAATTTACTGACTCAATGGCAGTGGTATGATTTTTTTGATATATATAAAGACAAGGAAATTGTATAGAGAACATTTATTAATGGTTACTGAGATGAAAGGGACGAGAAAGGATGAGGTTAACAGTAATAGAAATATTGCATCGAAGGTAGGTTTGCACAGCTAATTATAACTGCTATCAGTAAATAGTCCATCTGTAAAAAGCTGAACTGGCAAAGATATATGATTGTGTGTGTGTGTGTGTGTGTGTGTGTGTGTGATGCTGAGTCCACTTGCTAGTTGTTTTTCGTTTGACTATATACAAGGGGTACCAAAATAACCCGGATTTTTTCCCCAAAGCTATGTATTTAAATTTATTT
The DNA here is from genome assembly GCF_000313985.2 of Echinops telfairi. Lineage (NCBI taxonomy): Eukaryota > Metazoa > Chordata > Mammalia > Afrosoricida > Tenrecidae > Echinops > Echinops telfairi. Next base: position 8,986,077 of record NW_022103913.1, read on the forward strand.
ACAAAACAACCTTATTACCTTCAAAGTACTCTCCATTATACTTAATACATTTGTCAAATTGGTGATTCCATTCTTGGAAACATTTTTCAAACTCATCTGTTTGGATGATTGACAGCACTTCCCTCATTTTTTCTTCACCTCTTCTACATAGTCAAATCGCAGTCCTTCATATCATGCTTCATTAGCAGAAACAAAAAGAAGTCACACAGAGCAAGGTCAGGTGAGTAAAGTGCCTGGGGCAAGAGAGGCATGCTGTTTTTTGCTAAAAACTGGTGCACTGAGATGGCTGTATGAGCAGAGGGGCAAAACCAATCCCGTCTGCCACAAATCAAGCCTTTTTTGTCACACACTGTTATGCAATCTTTTCAGAAGTTCTAAATAGAAAGTTTGTTTAACAGTGTGACCTGGTGCAACAAATTCCAAATGCACTACAAGTTGATACTTTCATCCTTTCAGGAAGTTGATGGACGTCCAGAATGAATTTTGTCACCAATTGACATGTCACCTTTTTGGAAACCAGAAAACCACTTGAGTTTTTCCCATAGTGCTGTCCTTATAAACTGTGTTCAACATCACAATTTATGCATTTTTCCGGAGCAGGAAACAAATTTCACAGTTACACATTGTTCTCTTAAATTGGCCATCACAAAAAATGAGACTTAAGTGAACTGCTCTATGAAAAAAATTCAGTGTGACCCAAGAGAACCTTCCCAGGCGATGCCACTGGGTGCACTAACTCAGGGCGAGTTGTTGGATGCTCATCTAGTGGGAAAATTTTGTTCTACAATTGTTCTACAAAAGCTCTGCTCCATCCAGTGCAACTCTAGGGGTTTTGGGGGATACCCCCTCATATATACACAAATATGTTATTGATATATGCATTACTTATGTACAATCAAACACCTCATAGAGTCTGGTCTCTTGGTTTGAAGGAGATCTGGGTCTCATAGGACAGCCCAGTAATTGTTCTAATAACATGTTTAGTGCTTTTGTTTTACCTCCTAGTTTGATGCACAGTGCCTGCATCTTAAAAGCTAGCAAGCAGTCATACAAGGTACAATTAGTCTCTGTTCACTTGCAGGAACAACAGAGGAAGAAGTTGAATCAGTAATAAGGCTAGAATATGGGATGCATGACTAATTACTGCCATGAACAAATGCCTCCTTTGCCATGAGCTCTGAATTGGATGGTACCCAGCTACCATTACTGAACATTCTGAACAGAGCCTATAGAATTCTGATCAAAGGGGGGAAATGCAGAACAGCATTTCAAATTCTCAGGGACTTTAGACTTGCTGGAGCCATGAAGGCTGAATTATTGAAACTACTATCCTAAAATAATCTTTAAATATTAATTAAAACAAAACTATCCTCGAGTTTTATAAAAACCAAACTATAGTTTAGCTTAACTAGTAAAACATGCCCGCTTTAAACATTATGTTCTTTCAAAAATGAACTAAATAGGATAAAATTGACAACAGTAACTTGAACGATTAGATGGGAAGCATGGGGTGAGTGATGAATTCATGCTAATGGGGAGGAACAACTCCAAAAATGAGGGTGAGAATAGTTACATAACTTGAAGGTGTTATCTGTGCCCCTAAATAGTACATGTGTATGTTTTCTGTGCATATTCTCAATGAAACAAAATTCTATTTTTTAAAAGAAACAATGTCTCAAAAGCAAAAGCAGGGGGCCTGAAAGTGCGGGTGCAGCCACAGGGAGCACCGGGCAGGGAGGACCAGAGCTTCCTTATGGGTCTTCCTGGTGAACCTCAAGTGAGCAGCTCCAATGCCCAGATGAATGAGGTGAAATAGAGATCATGGCTCGTTGGCGTCTTTCTCCCGTCTCTCATTACTCGCTCAGCCAAGAGGCCTGCCCACTTGGTGAATGCTGTGTAAAGGGTGATCATGCCTGGATCTGGGTGTTCCAGGTGTTGTCCTGTGGCCTCCAGGGCTAACCCAGGCCAGATCCCGGGAGCCACTACAGTCCTGAATACCGGGGTCTCCAGACCAACAAGGAATGTTTCCAAAAGTCAGTGGCCAAGCTGTGGACGAGAAATATGAGCCATAGCTCCGCAAGACTCGGCTCATCCAAGCTGCTCAAGCCACCAAGTCAAACTTGGTGTTTGAAAACCCAATGGTCAGCAAACTGACCAGCATGATGAGCTGGCCAGGCACCTCACAACGCAGACCCTGGAAGCTGTGAAAAGGAAGTAGCTTGAGAAGTACCATAGTGTTTCTGCAGAGAAGCAGGAAAACCACTGAGCACCATCTCCCACCAAGCTCTGAAGAACGGTGAGCCTGTGATCAGCTGGCCCCCATCCTCAAGCATGGCCCCTTGTACCAGCTCCCTGGGCCACTAGCTGACTGGCATTGCTGCTTCTTAAGCACAAAACGGATAGCCACCGAGTGCTGTGAGCAGCAGCACCGGCAAGCACTGTCACCAGGTTTCCTAACTGGGGCCCTGGTGATCAAGAGGAAACAATATGTACACCACACGATGGGGACGGCCAACTGCACCAACCCAATACTGCTGGTGGTAGGGGGCTGGCTCAAGGAGATGTCCCTGTGGGTTAAAGGCGCGGTTACTTTGAAGCGCAGGAATCCCCAGGATGAGCCAGCACGCTTGGGACTCACTTTGTATGTTTGGCTTTCGGCAGGGGTCGGGGTAAAGGGGATGGGGACTACGTAGAACTTGCTCTTATGCCCCCCCTACCCCCCGGCCAGCCCTTTTCTCCTTCAAAGGAGGAAGGGACGTGTTGACTTGGGGTTTTTCTCCATGAAATTCAGGGCAAGCTAGCCCCTCATCTCTCAGCTTTGGCAGATATGAAAAATAGCAACTGTTTCATCCGGAATAGAAGTAGCGCATGGTACTATACTGAAACTGGCTAGAGACAACAAGCTAGTTTCCAAAGTAATCTGGAGTGACAATGTACACAAAAAAAGCAAAATCTATTGTAAAACTAAAAGGTTTGGGGTTTTTGCTACCAATCCCCACCCCCCACCCCCGTTACTGTAATACCAACTGGTGAGACTGGTGAGTTTTGTCACTCCGCTTGAGTGTTTCACTACATTTCTAACTAAGCTTCTGAGCACCTCAGACCTTTGGCCTCCCTCTTTTGCAGGAGGTGTATTTTTTAGTTTATTATACCCAGCACTTCCTCCCCAATGCCCTCTATCTCGACTTCCATTTACCCATTTATTGACATTTTCACATGTACAAAATTTAAAAAAATCTACTTTGAAAATTAATGTCATATCTGATGATAACACCAAGGTGAGAGGCTAAAATACTGCTGGCTATGATGGTTAAGATTATGTGTCAACTTGGTTGGCCTATGATCCTCAAAGGTTTGGCAGTTATGTAAAGATGTACTTAGTTATCCATTTTGTGATCTGATGTGGTCATCCTCCATTTCTGCCTTTACACATATTTTCTTTCACATAATTATCTGGTATTTGAAACCTAAGCAATTGAAGAGTTGTGTACTTAGGCTTAAGATCCACATATTAAACATAAATTTCACCCACTAATAATAACTATCTTTGCTGCTTCGTGCCTAGTTCAGTAAATTCAGCAAGCACTAATGGAACATCTACTATATACGATGCATTGAGGAAGGTATTAAAGATAAAAACATTAGTAACGCACTATCCTTACCCTTGAGAATTCATATTTTATTGCAATGTGTTCACGTATTTGTGTTTGCTATAAGGTTACAAAAGCAGAAGTATTCACAACATAAACACAGCACTGAGGAGGGGGCTAATACTCTGGGAGGATCACCAAAGGGCTGTTGGTCTTAAGAAATTAACACGCGCACACAAAGATGGACAAGGAGAGGAAAAAAAAGCAATGTCACAATCATAGTTACGGGTTATAGAGCCAACAAACATGTATACCACTCCCAAGTATACCAGCTGCTGAGAATACCGATATGACCATAGTATGTAAAAGGCTACCCATTCATTCAAAAAACCCTCCAAACTTACTGTCATTGAGTCGATGCTGACTCGCAGCAGCTCACCTTTGGGTTTCCAAGACTGTAACTGTTCACGGGAGGAGAAAGCCCAGTCTTTCTCCTGAGTAGCTTCGGGTGGTTTCAAATTGCTGACTATGCAGATCACAAGCCACCTGCACAACCCCTAAACCGCAGGGCTCCAACCATTCATTAGCGGCCTATAATTGGAAAGTTCTGATTGCCTTTGGGTTACTGCTATGCTAGATGCCAAAGAAGGCATGATACAGTATTAAGGCAAAGACCTGCTTTGAAGGAGCTTACAAGATAGAAGGGTGAGTTAGTTAATTGTGCTAGCCTGGCCGATAATCACATGTGGGGCTAATTGAAAAGCGGAGGGATAAATGGGTGGTGAAGCCTCACCTTTCTAGTTCTCAGGTCTCTTGTTTTGTGATGGTTGCACCGGGTGCAGCTGCCTTAGCAGTTCCCTGCTTCAGCTTGCAAGACTGACTTCCTACAAGACATCCCCAAGGAGAA
>NW_022103913.1:8992244-9012251 GCF_000313985.2 Echinops telfairi
TCGCGGGGAGGAGACGAGCCAGTCAGGGTGCAGTATAGCACTGATGAAACATACAACTTTCCTCTAGTTCTTTAATGCTTCCTCCTCCCCACTATCATAATCCCAATTCTACCTTACAAATCCAGCTAGACCAGAGGATGCACACTGGTACAGATAAGAGCTAGAAACACAGGGAATCCAGGACAGAGAAACCCCTCAGGACCAATAATGAGAGTACTGATACCAAGAGGGGAAGGAGAAGGTGGGGGACAAAGGGGAAACTGATCACAAAGATCTAAATATAACCCCCTCCCTGGGGGACGGATAACAGAAAAGTGGGTGAAGGGAGACAACGAACAGTGTTAAGACATTAAAATAATAATAATTTATAAATTATCAAGGGTTCATGAGGGAGGATGGGGGAGGGAAGGGAAAAATGAGGAGCTGATACCAAAGGCTCAAGTAGAAAGCAAATGTTTTGAGGATGAAAATGGGAACAAATGTTCAAATGTGCTTGACACAATGGATGTATGTATGGATTGTGATGAGTTGTACGAACCCCAAATAAAATTGTTTTTTTAAAAAAAGAAGAAAAGCACTATGCCAGATGCTAGGTACAGTGCAGAAAGATAGACAGGCAAAAATGTTTGCCAACAGAGAGCTGGCACCATAGTGCATGGGGTGATGGAATTAAACACACAGAATGTGAGACTGTATTAATTGCTATGGAAATAAAGCACAGCATGCTGCCAGGATGGGAGGCGGGCAGGATATAATTTTAAATAGGCTAGTGAGGAAAACCGTTCCAAGAAGGTGACATTTGGTCAGAGACCTGAAGAAGGTGGAGAAGAAAGTCCATGCAGCTAACTAGGGGCCAAGTGTTTCAGGCAGAGAGAATAGTGCATTGTAAAAACTCCGAAATGGCTTTGGAATTGTGATGTTGTCCGAGACCAGGCGGCCCTAGAGCTGGAAGAGAATGAGCACAGGAGAAAGCAGCAGGAGACGAAGTCAGAGAACAGGCCAGATGGTCTAGAGTTGCACTGTCCAATAAGAGCCACTGACTGGACTCATATGGCGACTGAGCATTCTGAAGTGTGGCTAGGAACAGATTTTATTTTATTTAAACTTAAAACAAATACTAGATTCAGTTATTAGAAAACATTTGAGAATTTTTGGTAAGAAGTACTTGAGTATGTGAATCTATTTTGTCAACTGAATTTTATGAAACTTAAAAGTATTTCTAATGAAAAAATGCACACATTTAAAAAACTTAATGCTAAAAAGTAAAGTTTCTCATTAATGATCTCTTTTATTGATTACACACTGAAATAATTTTTGATATATTGGTTAAGGGGAGCCCTGGTGGTATAATGGTATGTTGGGCGGGCTTTATTAAAGAAACAAATCCAATCACACTCATATTTGTGTGAGAAAGAGCTTTATATATCAAGAAAACGTTCCAGCCCAGTCCAACTCACGTCCATAAGTCCCTCTTGAGACTCACGCAGCCACATGCAATGATGCAGAATGCAGGAAGATCATAAGCAGATGGGTGCAGAGCTGTGTGCCAGCAGGAAGGGGAAGACAGTGAGTGAGAGAGGCCTGCCTCGAGAGAGAGAGATAGCTCTCGGGTGCACCTCCAAGTGAGCTCATCAGGCTGTGACCTGATTGACAGGCTAAAACTCCATCCATATACTTCTATGAAATTAGGTAACTTCCACAAGGGGTTACTCATTGCACTGCGATCCACATGGCTGGCAGTTTGAAACTACCAGCAACTCAAGAGAAAGACTGGGCTTTCTACTCCCCAAAACAGCCTCAGAAACCCATGGGGGCATTCGAAGCAGCATTGACTCAATGGCAGCGAGTTTGGTTTTTTTACTATTGGTTTAAATAAAACATAAGAAGAAGCTATTTCACCTGCTTCCTTTGTACATGGCTACTGTGCCTACTAAAGGATTTGATTGCATCATTTTTCCATTGGACGGTGCTGGTATAGCATCTTTTGGTCAAAGGAAGAGGATGGAGGCCATTAGAGGGCTTTAGTAAAACAGAGACATGCTCTTACACTCTTACTTGTGTTGTAAAGGCACACTCCAGTTGCCATTTTTGGAACAAACACTGACTTTGGGGTGTTGTGAGTCATGGGGTGATGTGAACTGTTAACGTGCTCAGCTGTTAACTGAAAAAGGGGTGGGGGGCTCAAAGCCACTCAGAAGCACGTCAGAAGGAAGGTCTGGCAGTCTACTGCCAAAAAACCAGTCACCAAAAATCCTAAATAACACATTTATGCTGACACACATGGGTTGCAGTGAGTCAGAATCAACTCGATGGCAATTGGTGTGTGCTATGTGTGGGGAGGGGGAAGGGATTACAAACAAAAGCTGGAAGACGAGGTAGGAGGAGATTTCAATCACCAGAAATGCTGTTATTTCAAAGACAAGGGCAAAAGGTGTGGAGAGAGCATCAAATTCACAGGCATTGTGACATCTGAGATGACTGTCAAGTTGGATGGCAGTCGGATTTTGAGACTGGATGTGAGGCAAAGGGAATAAAGGAGTCACAGATAACACCTACAGTTTTTGGCCTAAGCACCTAGAAAGACTGAGATGCTGGCTAATAAAATCAGAAAAACTACGGGAAGTGCAGGTTTGAGGAGAATGAAAAATTTTATTTTGGCCATGTCAGTCTGAAATCCGAGGAAGGCTGTCAAGCAGGCAGCTGGATGTCTAAGTGTAGAGTTTACTAGCAAGTCGTAAGCTCAGACAAATCTGGGAGTTGTCAAAAGATAAATGAGATGAGTTAATGACCAAATGAATGCCGGATAAAGCAAAACCTGAGCACTGGGCTCTAGGGCACCTGAATAAGCAGCCAGTGTGGTGGGAAGAAACCCAGGGAGCCAACCGAGTGTTTCCAGCAGTGGGTAACAGCTATGTCAACTACTATTTAGGGCAGTAAAAGATGAGGACTCAGATCAGCCGTTGGATTTAGGAATGCAGCTGCTTGTCAGCTCTCTTCTCTAAAGCAGAATAGGTAGAGTGGTGCCACCTGCTAGGAGAGGCACAAAAGAGAACGGGAGAGGAGGACTCTCTGGAGCAATGCTCATGAATCAAGGGAGCAAGTTCATCAAGTGGAGCAGGCACAGAAAATATAATAACCAGAAGGAATCTGTTAGGTGAATATGAACACTTACAGATGTTTTCTTCTGATCACTTCTATTTACTCAAAATAAAAACGAGGTTTCTGCTTAGTCCAGAAACCTGAGAAGCACTGGGTCTTCCCTCCTGCGCATGGAAAAGAGGAAGGCAGGAGGGTCATTGATGTTCGGCTCTTTCAAGGTGTGGCTTCATGCTCTCTTCAAAAAAGCAAGTTCATTTTTGTAGCTCAGGGATGTGTACATAAGGAGATACCACTGTCCTCCCAATCAACTGAGTAAAATGACCAGCCAGGCAGCTAAGCTCAGGGTCCATAATCTGAGAAGCACGAAGCTAGCCAGTACCAGACTTAGGATCTCAGCTTCGTGGCATGTGGCTTCAAAATTAAAGGAAAAGAGCAAGCCTTAAGCCTGGCTCTGAGACAAGAGTTAAGTGCTGTCAGCTAACCAAAGGGTTATAGCCATTGACAGTTGAAAAAAAATTCTCCAGGAAAGGTTTTGAATGCAAAATTGCTTAGTCCCGGAGTTGTCATGAATGCAATATTTAACTACACAATTTGAAACAAGTGCTCAACTCAAGATGTGGGGTCAAATTATGAGTTTATTAAAAATGAAGGATAGTTTAAAGGTCCTTAAGAAAATATTAAATGGTATTATGTTTATTTCATGACAGTTGTTCAACATGTTTCATTAAAGCATAATGTTCCTTTTTTCTATCATACATGGGTATCATATTGTAGAAAGAACAAATGGTTTAACATTTGAAGACTTGGGTTTGAGTTCTAGCTCAACCACGTAACAGCTATGTAACTGAGAAAAACTAAAATTTGGAGGCTATTTTTTCAAGTATAGGTGCCCTGGTGGCTAAGCATTTGGCTGCTAACTGAGAGCTTGATACAGGAAAGGTGTGGCCATCGCTTTTGTAAAGATGTACAGCCTTGGAAACACTATGGGGCAGTTCTACAGAATCCCTTTGTCAGAATGAACTCTACAGCAGTGGGTTTTCAGTTTTCTATTTCCTCAATCATAAAATGGCAAGGTTGCCACATAGCTTAGAATGCAGGACAAATGAAATACGGTACAAGAGAATCTCTGGTAAATGGTAAAAGTGACCAAACAAACTAATTTAAGGACAATTCTACAAAACAGATCACTGCTTAGAAAAATGTACTGATCACCTTCTCAGTTATTCATGCCCATGGTAAGGCCCAATAAATCTACTGCCATGACTGCCTTCTGTCCAACACTTTACCTGACATTGCCACGGGGCTCCCAGCTCTCCAGAGCTATCCTCACCTGATAGCAGCTCACTCTCAGAGCAAGCATCCTTCTTAGCAAGAAATAAACAAGTCTTTGAGTGTTGAACTTAACATCTACACTTTTATGACTTGAGCAGAAGTAGAAATATTTTTAAAAGGAGCAAACATAATGAATTAAGGTTATGGAACACCATGTTTAATAGTACACTTCTGTTTCCTGGTCCCAATTCTCGAACCCCTATCACCGCCATGGAGAGGAAAGACTTGGGGAAAGATGGAGCCATACTCGGATCCACGCACCGAATCAGGGAGGTCGACCGCCTGGATCCATTCAGTACGTGTGGGACAGTAGCTAGTCTTCAGGGACAAGGTACATTAGATGGCACCCACCCTACCCAACTTTCTACTCTCAAGCTGGTGAAAGCCCCATTTGTCGTTTCTAGAGCCTAAAATTTAGAATTTCACATAAAAATATGTTTTATTTCAGTAAACAATTTCTCAAGACTGCACCTCTCATTAGACTAAAGAGAGGATTTCACTTTGTCGTATTAGAAGCTTTACCGAATGCTGCTCATCATTTCAGAAAATCGCATCACAAGTAAACTTTAAATGGTATTGAAGTAAGCACTTCAACATACTTACGTCTTGTGCATGGTAGTTGCCACGGTCACAACAGCAAGCCTCTCATTACTTCCTGACTCCTTTCTAGCAAGAGTAGGACCTGGGTGTTTAGCACTTAGGGATATTATGAATTAGGTTCCTACTCTCTCTCCATTACAGAGGAGGCAGTATGCAGTATGTCAAACATCACATGTGAGGATAGAAGAATTTCACTGCAAACTGTTCAGGAGGTGCAGAGTCCGCTAGGTTGGGAACCACTAACCCGAGCCACTAGCCAGTCCACGAGGCCATCTCCCAAACAATGTGAAACCCAAACCTGCTTTCTTATACCTTAAAAATCTTCAGTCCAAAAGCCTTTCCTTTTGTCACTTTGGCAATCTTCTGAAATGCCAAGTAAGAGCGCTCCTCAGATAATTCTGGCATTCACAATTATTCAATTTAAAGCCTCGGGATATGTGTACTTATCCCTAGAGACATGAAGGCTGCCACAATTCAGAAAAGCAAAACTCATTTTACTACATGGTGCCTTCATTCGAAATCGTATTTGTTCTAGCTGTGCTCTGGTGAGACAGTAGGTGTCAGAAAATCTTAAATTCCACCCCAGGGCCCTTACAACAAACAAAGGTCTGAAGACACCCAGAATGTCTCTCCTATAGTTCATTTCACCATTAAACACATTTCCCTAGGTCTGAGGAGAACAAACATCTACCTCCCTCGCTGGGGCCACACGTACAAAAGGCAAAAAGACTTGCCAACAAAGCCACAGTTTGTATTTACAGACCGCAACCCTGTCCTCCTCATGCAGTTCACAATCCCACCTGGCTCGGAGTCCGGGAGCGTTACAAGAAAGCACCTGAGCAATGTGTAAAAACAAAGAATTGGGGGGTGCATTTACTTTTGGTTTTTGTATCCTGGTAAACTTCTGGCCCCATTAGGGATTTGATCACACTTAAAACATACAATTCTCTAAATTTCTCACAGTATTTTGGCAGCTACTTTCATATTTTTCTGATGAGATTCCTCTTCTAATATTTCTGGAAGTTCACAGTACCTTTTCTCTCCCGCTTGGCTTTTCTGTAGTCTCTCATAGTAAATTCTAGATTGTTTCTAATCAGAATATAATCTACTTTGATCTCAAAATACAATAATGAAAAATATACAAAAGAACTTCAAAATGTCTGTGGAAAAATGAAATCAAAAGATAATGGACATTTTCCACAAGTTTTTTGAAGCACCACCCCCACCCCACCCCACTGCTGGTATAATTTTACATTTTTATCAACTTGGATAAGAGGCAACTCTGATTTCTGCATAAATAATGAGATTATCATCAGGTTTTACATGCTAAGAAAATTTATTCCAAAACTAAATGGCAATATTATGGCAGATGTAATTAGGTTAAAATGTAATACCTTATCATTTGATCTCCCTTTGACCCATTTTTAATTTGTTCTATTTTTTAATATTTCCTGCTTTTCAATTGAGGTTTTTACCTGGTTTAATTGTTATTGTTGCTGCTCTTTTTTTTTTTTTCTTGCCTTTTGGTATGTTTTCCAGGATATAAAATCCTAGATAGGTAAATGTATAGAGACAGTGGATTACTGGCTTATTAAGGGTATGGGAGGGGAGATTGGATGGATATGAAGAGCTAATAACAATGAGTACAAGATGGAAAAATATGTTCTAGAACTGACTGTACTTTTTAATATGACTGAACTGTTGAAGTGTATAAATGTGAATCATATGTCAAAAACTATTTTAAAATTGGCTATCCTAAAAAAAATGGCAAATTAATCAATAACCTATTTGGAAATTAAATTTCTAAATTGGAAGGCTGGGCAGTAACACAAAACACTGGAGTTTTGGAGCTCTGACTCTGCTGCTTCCTATGCCAGAGGCCAAGTCGGCCTCTTTGGGTCTCCCTTTCCCTGAGAAAAGTGAGAGATGAACTAAAGATTATCTGCAGGCTTCATCTAGGCAAAGACTCCATAATTTTATACTCGAACACAGGGAGGTTTTTGTTTTGCTTTGTTTGGGGTCATAATGGAAAAATTAGGGCACACCTACTTACAAGAGATGCGAAGATTTGCTTTCACTTTTTCTGAAGCATCTAACTCTTTAATGTGATAATATATTTATATTCCTTGTATCATTTCAACAATTGCTGTAAACATGTTTTCATGTAAACATGTTTCAGACGACTTGGAAGCAATTTAGTATGCAGATTTTAAAATAAGCTACTGGGTAGTTTATTCTTTTGTTTAAGTCATTTTATTGGGGGCTTATACAGCTCTTATCACAATTCATGCATACATACATTGTGTCAAGCACATTTGTACATTTGTTGCCTTCATCATTTTCAAAACATTTTCTTTCTACTTGAGCCCTTGGTATCAGCTCCTCTTTTTCTGTGCCTCCCCCCATCCCTCAAGAACACTTGATAATTTATAAATTATTTTTTCATGTCTTAAAATACTGACCGATGTCTCCCTTCAGCCACTTTTCTGTTGTCCATCCCCCAGGGAGGAGATTATATGGAGATCATTGTGATCAGTTCCCCCTGTCTCCCCCCATCTTACCCTTACCCTGTATCTGTACTCTCATTATTGGTCCTGAGGGGTTTATCTGTCCTGGATTCCCTGTGTTTCCAGCTCTTATCTGTACCTATGTACATGGTCTGGTCTAGCCACATTTGTAAGGTAGAACTGGGATCATGAAAGTGGGGAGGAGGAAGCATTAAAGAACTAGAGGAAAGTTGTATATTTCCTCAGTGCTACACTGCACCCTGACTAGTTCATCTCTTCCTTGGGGCCCCTTTGTCACAAGAGGATGTACATTGTCTACAGATGGGCTTTGGGTCTCCACTCTGCACTCTCCCTCATTCACATTGATATGATTTTTTGTTCTGGGTCTTTGATGCCTGATATCTGATCCCATTGACACCTCAGCTGGTGTGCTTCTTCCATGTGGACATTATTGCTTCTCAGCTAGATGGTCGCTTGCTTATCTTCAAGCCATTAAGACCCCAGATGCTACATTTTTTTAGAGTTGGGCACCATCAGTTTTCTTCACACTTGTTATGCACCCATTTTATCTTCAGCAATAGTGCCTGGAAGGTGAGCATCAAGGAATGCCAGGTTATTAGAACAAAGTGTTCTTGCATTGAGGGAGTAATTGAATAGAGGCCCGATGTCCATCTGCTACCTTGATACTTAACATATAAATATATGTACATAGATCTATTTCCCTGTCTTTAAATATATTTACATATGTACATGCTTGTATTTAGACTTCTATAAATGTCCTTTGTCTCCTAGTTATTTGCTCTATTTCCTTTTACTTTCCTCTTGTCCCACTATCATGTTCAGCCTTCGTTTGGGTTTCAGCAATTCCTCTCAGTTACATTACCCTTGATCAAGCCCTACCAGGCCTCCTACACCCTCCTCACCATCGATTTTAGATTTCAGAACTTGTTGTTCCTTTATCCCTGGGTTTGTTAACACCAGCTTCCTTTTCCCGCTTTCCCTCTCCCATGTACCCCTGGAACTGTCGGTCCTGTTGTTTTCTCCTCCAGACTGTTTATCTCACCTATCTTATCTAGATAGACATGCAGCGACAATAAGCACAAAAACAAGGCAGAGCCAAACAAAACAAAACAAAAAAACCAAACAACAAAAAACCAAGGAACAAAAAAAAAGTCTACAAATAGTTCCAGGTCTGTTTGTTGACATTTAGGAGTGTTGTCCAGTCCAGTCTGATGGGGTGCTATGCCCTGGACCCAAAGTCTATTTTTGTTATTCCCCTGGGACGTCATTTATTTGCTCCCCTTGCTGCTCTGTTGCGTGCCCTTAGAGTTTCGCCCAGTGGTGGGGTCAGATCGAGCACAATTCCCACACTCTGCCTAGTGCTGTCCCTCATTGTGATATGGGCCAGTGAGGAACATCTTGCCTTGTGGTGGGGCCAGCCCTATGGTCCTCTCTGTGCATTGGTTGCTCTGGGCAGGAATATCATTCTCAGGGATTGGTGGGCCAGGATGTGCTCCACTCTCTCTCCTTCCCTCTTCGTTTGCTCCTGTGTGCTTGATCAGACACGTCCCTCTCCCTGAGCTGTAGCTTCAGTGCTGTCCTCTGAAGTGAATTTGAGTGTCCACGTAGACCTCTCTATTGGTTCTTTGCTTCGTGCCGGTATGCTGTTATTCACAGCTTGGCACACTGGATTGAAGTCTGGTCCCTCTCTCCCTCTCCTGTGGAAATATAAACAACACCCTCCCCTTGGGTGGGTTAGTACCCAGTTCCCCCGCTACCCATGTCTTCCCCCAGCCCCCTCCTTTTTAGTAGGCTGCCATATGTATCCCTGGATTTGGTGTGGCCCCTGCCATGGTACCTGGATCTCACCCCAGGAATGTATGTATATAGTAGCTTTTCCCCTATGCCCCTTTTTGCATTTTTAAGCTTACCTCAGCAGACTCATGTTGTACTTGTCCATTTATGCTTGGCTTACTTCACTTAGCCTTATTTCGTCCAGTTCTTCCCATGTGGAAATATGCTTCATGTGTTCATCACTGCTTTTTAGAGATGGGTAGTACTCCATTGTATGTATGCACCACAGTTTTTTAATCCATTCATTGGCTGACGGATTTGGGTTGTTTCCAGCTCCTTGCAATTGTGAACTGTGCTGGGATGAACACCAAAGAACAGATAGTCTGGCCGTGGTTTGTTTCGTGCCTCTTCTGGGTATATGCCCAGTAGAGGGATTGCTGGCTAGATTTCCATCTGCTTTAGATATCGTCAAATCAATTTCCATAATGGCTGCATATATCTACAGGTCCACCAGCAGTGGATGAGAGTTCCTGTCTCCCCACAGCCCCTCCAACACGTGTTACTTTCTGAGTTTTTGGATTGGGCTACCTTTGAGAGCATTAGGTGACACCTCCTTGTTGTTTTAATTTGCATTTCTCTTATGGCTAATGATCATGAACATTTTCTCATGTTTATTGGTCATTCAGATTTCTGCCCTTGTGAAACTTCTGTTCAGGTCCTTTGCCCACCTCCTCAATGGGCAATTTTTTTCTTTTTGGAGGCTAGCAGAGTACTGTAGATTTTAGTAATAATGCCTTTGTCTGATGTGTCATTGCTAAAGATGTTTTCCCAGTCCGTAGCACTCTTATTACTCTCTTGGTGAATTCTTTCTATGTACACAGGTGGTTTATTTTCAGTATATCCACTTGTCAATTTGTGTCTCATCTGTATTTGTGTCCTCCCCTATTTCTGATAGCCTATTATATCCTCTGCACTAAGTTATCTCATTGTCCCAGTTCCCTCGTTGATGGCCCTAATAGTTTGGGGTTTTACCTCAAGGTCTGTGATCCACTTTGAGTTTATTCTTGTGCATGGAGTGAGGTAAGGGTCTTGCTTCATTTTTCTGCAGGTAGGTGCTAAAGTCAGGTAAAGCAAGCCCTCCCACTGTGTCCTTCTTGAGGAGTTCTCTAATTCTGGGCTTCGTCCCTTTCCATATGAAGTTGGTAATCAGTTTTTCCAATTCTTTGAAGAAAGATGATGGTATTTGCATTGGGATAGCATTAAAGTTATATAGAGCCTTGGGCAGAACTGACATCTTTACTATATTGAGTCTTCTGAACCACGAGCATGGGGGATTCTTCCATTTGTGGAGGTCACTCTTGGTTTCTTGTAATAGTGTTCTGTAATTTCCCTCATACAAATCTTTTGTATTTTTAGTCAAGTATATCCTTAGATATTTCAATTTGTGTTTGGCTATTATGAAGGGTACTTCCTTGTTGATCCCCTCTTCCATGGTCTTGTCCAATGTGTATAACAGTCCGATAGACTTTTGTTTGTTGATCTTGTATCCCCACTCTGCCATATTCCTCTATTGCTTCCAGTATTCCCCTTGTAGAGCTTTTGGGATTTTCCAAATACAAAATTCTATCATCTGCGAATAATGATAGTTTTACCTCTTCCTTCCCCAGGTGAATAGCTTTGATGTCTTTTCTTTGTCGTATGTTGAATACAATGTTAAATAAGAGTGGGGACAATAGGCATCCTTGTCTGGTCCCTTTTGTCAGTGGGATTGCTTTCATCTTTTCTCCATTGACTACCATGCTGGCTGTTGGTTTTTCATAGTTTAGTTTTTTTAAGTACACCTACTTCTCACTAAGGAGCCCTGGTGGGTGGTGTAGTAGGCTATACATTGGGTTGCTAACTGTAAGATCAGCAGCCTGAGCACCCCAGCTACTCATGGGAACAAGATGAGGCTATTTGCTCCTGTAAAATTTAGTCTCGGAAACCCAAAAAGGCAGTTCTCTTCTGTTCTATGGGGTTGCTAGGAGTCAAAATTGACTCAATGGCTGTTGAGTTTGATTTTAGTTTTGGTTTACTCCTCACTTAGGAACAATCCCATTTAGAATTTATGACAACAGTAAAAAAAATTTATATATCTGAATAATTTGCACATCAACAAGGTAGCTGGCATGGCAACAATGCTTGTGGGGCACACGCACACACACCCCATACAGGAGGATCTCTGGGCGGCCTCCAGGAGGCTGCATGAGATGCCTCACCCCCTCTGCTCTACTGCTGACAGGAGCACCTACCTAGTCCAGATGCCAGGAGGAGCCCAAGGCCACAGCCTCTGGCAGATATGCAAGCAGCACCCATCCAGTGGACACCTGTTCTGGGTTCCCAGTTCTGATGTAGCCAGACGCTCTGCTCTCAAAACTACTGAATGTGTGGGAGGTACGGAAAGAAAGGCATTGGAGAAGATGTTTGGAAGAAATGAGTAAAGTTTGATGACATCCCAAGGATTGTAAAGATGTTTACAAAGATTGGAATATTCCCTCGTTTGTCTCAGGTTCATTTATACACCTGCCAAATGGTAAGATAGCCAAGAAATCCACAAGGATGCATTGAAATTCCTATTCCTCAATCCAGAGGAAATGACAGAGTAATTCAGGCATGGGTGTGTAATTCTCCTGGAGCAGAAGAATAGTTTAAATTAATATTACGAAGGCTGCAATCGTGTTATGACTTGGAGATCCCAGGTACCACCTTTCACAGTACACCTGGTGGTATTGCCCAGACAGGCCAGAGCTGCCTCCCGATGAAAAGAGCACTATCGGCTTGAGATTCTTAAAGGCAACAATGCCCTAGCCGTGGAGCTATCCATGGTGCTTGATCAGACCAGGTCAGACTCCCCTAACAGCAGGGGTGCATTAGCTTTTCCATTATAGCCCCATTCAGGATCTGTCTGCCATCCACAGTGTCCTATGACAACCATGCCGATATCATGGGGCTACTTTAGACCTGTCTGCCCCCCTGAGGATGCACCCATGCTGCAACTGTCTTCCACCTATTCCCTTTCTACAGAGCCTGCACTGCATGTGGGAGATCACTGGCATATTTCAGGAAGAGAGTACAGCTCTTCAGATCAAGTCTTCCCATGATACCATACACGAGTTATAATTTTTACCATCCAAAATTATTTCTAATGACATTTTGCCTTGATATGTATGTGTCTATGAGTAGCTGTCAGCTGAGTAAAAGAGCATGCATTTTTAACCCAAAATTAACATGTAGGTTTCAAAACCAAACTCACAGCCACTGAGTGTATGCTGACTCAGATCAATCAACCCTGTAGGGTAGGGTAGAAATGCTCCTGTGAGTTTCTGAGATTATAACTCTTTACAGGAGTAGAAAGTCCCATCTTTCTCCAGAGGAGCAGATGGTAGTTTTGATGAACTGCTGACCTTCGGTTAGCAGACCAACTCATAACCACTATGCCACCAGGGCTCTTTAGGGACTCCATAAACCCCTTGAAACGACATGACTTTTTTCCCCCCTGCCCCCACCCCGATATGACTTTTTAGCCACATGTTTTGGGGTGTTTTGTTTTGTTTTAAAAAGGGTATCAAGAGACTTGTATCTTTAAAATGCTGAGTCACTGATAATGACTCCAAAACAATGATCCTCACAATCACCACCAAGATCTCAGAACAAGCAGGCTCTGGGATACCGATGAGGCCAGTTCCTGTTTGTAAGTGGAATTTGTGGGTAAGTAGAACAGGCGCATGCAGCTCTTACATAGCCTTACTTTAGCACAGTGGTTCTCAATGTTCCTAATGTCGCAACCCTTCAATACAGTTCATGTTGTGGTGACCCCCAACCACAAAATTATTTTCATTGCTACTTCATCACTGTAATTTTGCTACTGTTACGAATCTGGTGACCCCTGTGAAAGAGTCATTCGACACCACCACCCCCCACAGGTTGAGAACCGCTGCTTTAGTACAAGAAAAGGCTCCGAGACTTTTCAAAGATTTAAAAGCTGCAGCAAGTAAAGGTGGTTGTGCGAGAAGGAGTTGGTTCCATCATTTCAAGGTGAGGCCAACTTCACCTAGGGCAAGTGTGCACTGGCCTCGAGTCAGATGTTACTATACTTGACTTTTATATCCCAGTGCCCATTACACATCTCTAAATAGATGCCCTGAAAACGTCTCAAACAACATGCCCAAAGCTAAGCTCATCTTCCCTCCTCACTCCTGTATGTTCTTTTCCTAACCTCCACAATCTCAGTTGATACAATCAAGCTGCAAAAGTTAAAATTCTGGAAATTATGCCTGTCTCTTTTTCTTCATTCGCCTTGATCACTTGGTCAACCTTTAAGAGTATCTTCAGGGTCTAACAATAAACTCTTTCAAACACTCCTAAGTCAACAGACCCACTGCCACTGAGTCAATTTCCAACCCATAGCAGCCCTATAGGTTTGCTTTTCCCATCAAGTTCAGATTCTGTGAGTTCAGACTGCCGGCCCTGCAGTTAGCAACCAGATGCAAACCCCACTACATGCCACTAGAATCCCTTAAAGGCAAAAGCAGATGTTTTGTAGTCATCTTTTAGGTGGTAAAGACATCTGATTAAGACACTCATGGTAGCACAATGGTGAAAGTGTTCAGCTGCTAAACAAAAGGTTGGTGGTTCAAACCCACCAGGCTGTTCATGAGACAGAGGTACAGTCTGCTTCTGTAAAGACTGACAGGCTGGGAAACCCTGAGCAGAATGGGAGAATTGGAAGAGGTTCAGTGAACCTTTTCTGGACTCCGATTCAGGAGACATCCTGAATCATCTTTGAGCCATCATCTTTGAGCAGGGCGGTATTGTTTAAACATTGCCAGTCAAGAAATTGGGTTGTTATGAAACACACACACACACACACACACACACACCATCTTTGAGCAGGGCAATATTGTTTCAACATTGCCAGTCAGAAATTGGGTTGTTATTAAACACACACACACACACACACACACACACACACACACTTTAAGAGGAAAATTAGGGTTCTAGCAAGGCTGGAAGGTTTCTACATGTCATTTTCCTGTTCTGGTATTGTTCCAGTACACCCACATTTTCAAGTCCATTCTGGTTTTGCTTCCAAGGCCATGACTGAACTGGAAAGAACTGGTTTGAAGCCCTGCTGGAAACTCTTCCCAATGGACTGCAACTTTCATTTTTAACAGAAAGCATAACACTGTCTAGGAGTCCTGATGCTGTAGTGAGTGGACAACACGATGGGCGGCTAACCACAAGGCCAGCAGTTCACCACCACCAGTTGCTCCATGGGAGAAAGATGCGGCTTTCTATGCTACTAGAGATTTAGTCTCAGAAACCCACAGGGGCTGTTCTACTCGGGCCACAAGGTGCTTTTGAGTTACAATCGACTTGATGGATGCGAATGTGGTCTTTGGCTTGATAACACTAACTCCCCACAATAACTATATAAAGAATAGGCCAAGGACTACAACTAGCTCTTTACTCTTCCAATTTTGTGGAATGAGGTCAAAATTATTTTCCATTATTAAAGTGACAAGCAGGGGTTCTTTACACAAAATAGTTCTTCGGAATACCTTGAAATCTAAGGAGTGCCTGCACTCGTAGCACCACTACTGAACAAAGGCAGCTGTTCTCCAATTTGCAGAAAGCAGAAATTTTCTTTGGTCAAATAAAACCCATCTTTACTCTGAAGCCAAGATGAGAGGTGGCACAAGTGCCAAACCAGAAACTGTAAAGATGCTGTCAAAATCACTGCAATTCCTTGGTACTTGGCACTAAATACCTCAACTTTTCATGAGACTGGAAAGAGATAATGAGGGCTAATGAAAGCAGAAGACCCTGCCTCAGGTGTTTCTGATTCCAGGCAAAGTTTACAGGACTTCTTAAGCACCCTGTCTGAATGCAGGTGGCAACCTTCCGCGGACAATGCAGAGGGTGGAAGCATATGCAGTGCGTAGCTCCCATTCTTCAGTGATCGCCAGGGAGTATCAGGAAGGTCACACTGCTTCACTCCTTCTAGGGTCACCTCCTGATAGAACTGTGCTTTCAGGTGTTTGGTAAGTTAATGGCAAACTTGAATATATGCTGTCTAGACTTTATTATTAAAAGCCAATTACCCTCTATCTGTAGATATAAATTTATACATATAGGATAGCTGGGTTTAATCTCACAGAAAAAGAATATTCTAGCTATTGTCAGCTGTCATAAGAATAAGCAAATTAACACACCACTTAAGGACAAGGCCAACAAAAGGTGTACCACTATCAAGAACCAGGAGGAAATGAAAGAAAAAGGAATAAATAAAGGACTCCAGCCAGACTTGGAATACCCTACATATTTCTAAATAGCTGCTGGTCAAGAGAGACATACAGGCACAAAGACCTCACTCAACTCATTGTCCTTGAGTTGATGCCAAGTCAGAGTGGCCCTACAGGACCTGTCTTTCTCCCTGAGGGGCTACTGACTTCGAACTGTCCGAACCTTTTGGATCGCATCCCAATGCAGAATCACTATGCTACAAGAGCTCCCTAGTGCTAAAACATGATTACCTTATTTTATTAAAATATGATTATTTTTAATGTAAATAATTATAAATAAATTACCAAGTGGTTTAGCTGTGTATACCTGCCTACAGCGTGATTCCAGGTTATCTGATTCCTTTACCTCTCACAGACCATTTGAAAATGATCAGAGTGAAATGCAACCGTCCTCTAACAAGATCTTCACAGACCATACATTTTTCATATTGATGAGATCTAATGCAACACGTTTTTCTTCTGTAGCTTGTGCTTTTGGGAATACAGCTAAGAAACCTTCACTAAGCTATGAACAAAAGACACGAGGGCACATTTTACCACAAAGAATATATATAAATGTCAAATAATAAGCAATGGAAAAATCTAACATTACTACTAATTAGGAAAATGCTAATTAAGACTGTATTACTATACATCGTTTAGAACAGACAAAATAAAAGAGCAATGGCAAAATTAAATGCTTGTAAAGATGCAAAGAAACCTGATGGGAGTGTAAAATATTATCATCACTCTAGAAAACAGTTTGGCAGTTTCTTTAAAAACTGAACATACATGAAAATAATAATCTATAACTTATCAAGGGTTTGTGAGGGAGGGAGGGGAAGAAAAGGGGAGCTGATGTCAGGGGCTCAAGGGGGAAGAGAATGCTTTGAAAATGATGATGGCAGCATATGTGCAAATATGCTTAACACACTGGATGAATGTATGGATTGTAATAAGAGATGTAAGAGCCCCCGATAAAAGTATTAAAACAAAAACCAACTAAACATACATTTATTATTTGACTCAGCAATCACACCCCTAGGCATTTATCTCAAAAGCTTATGTCCACACAAATACCTGTACATGACTGCTAGTAGCAGTTTATATAATAATAATACTAATAGCCCCAAATGGAAGCAACCAAAATGCCCTACAGTCGGTGAATGATAAAACTGGCACACCCTCGCCCTGGAACACTGCTTGGCAATAAAAAGGCACCCTTGATACACACACAACTTGAATGGATCTTGAAAGTATTACCCACTGTGACAAAAGCCAATCTCAAAAGGTCACATACTGAATAATTCCATTTGTCTAACATTATTTAGAAAATGACAAAAATACACAGAAGGAGAAAAGATTAGTGACTGCCAGGGATTCAGGATAAGAGGTGCGATTCTGAAGGGGTAAACTACCTGAGAGATAGTTTTGCAACTTGCCTGCAGTAGTGGTTACACAATGCTACACATGTGACAAAATGATACAAATTGATACACATACACTAGACCAAATCAACTTCTTGATTTGGATATTGTACTATAGTTATATAATATGTGTCCAAGTGAACAAACTGGTTCAGCCTAGTAAGAGGGGAAAATCTGTCCAAATTCCCAGAAGAAAATTCAGTCAAACATTGTCTATATTGTCTATGGAAAACATAGTCCTAAAGGTAGCTGTTCTTAGGGGCCCTCCAGTCAGTTCTGACTTGTACTGATCCTACACACAACAAATTGAAGCACTGCCCGTTCCTGCACCATCTCACAATTGTTCCTATGCTTGAGCCCACTGTTGCAGCCACCATGTCAATCCATCTCCTTGAGGGCCTTCCTCTTCCTCACTGCTCCTCCACTTCACCAAGCATGACGTCCGCTCCCAAGGATGGGTCTCTCCTGATAACATGTCCAAAGTATGTGAGATGAAGCCTCAACATCCTTGCTTATAAGGAGCATTCTGGTTGGTGGGCAATCAAAATAATTGAGGAAGAACTGCAGAGTCCACCATAATGATGGGGATGGAGTAATGCCTAGGGGAGTAGAGCCTTCAGGATCTACATTTGCTGATGGGTCATGACTCAAAATGAGAAGAAACAGCTGCAAACATCAATTAATGCTTGGAACTCAGTATACGAGGTAATGACTTTAGAAAAATTGGAAGTCATTAAAAAGAAATGGAACAAATAAGTCTGATAGTCGCTGCCTTAGTGAGATGAAATGGACTGGTATTGGCCACTTTGCATCAGAAAAGCTTACGGTTTACTATGTCAGGAACGACACAATCAAGAATGACATTGCATTCATTGTCAAAAAGGACACTTCAAGATCTACTTTGAAGTACGAAGTGTCTGTGACAGGATTATATCTATCTGCCTTCAAGGAATTCCAATCAATACAACTATTATTCAAATTTATGCACCAACCATGGGAGCTGGGTGGGGGGACACTGAAGAATTCTACAAACATCTTCAGTCTGAAACGGATCAAAAATGCAATCAAGATGCATTGATAATTACTGGCATTTGGAATGCAGAAGTTGGAAACAAAGGGGAAGAAACAGTCATTGGAAAAAATGGTCTTGGTGATAAATGAAGAAATGAAGCTGGAGATGATAGAATTTTGCAAAACCAACAACTTCTCCATCACACATTCCTCTTTCAGCAACACACAAGGACTTCAACACATGGATTTCTCCAGAGGAAATACACAGAAATCAAATTTGTGGGAAGAGATAATGGAGAAACTCAATAGCAGCAGCTAAACCCAGTCCATCAATTGCTCATGTGTAAATTCAGGTTGAAGCTGAAGAAAATTAAAACACCTCCACTAGAGCCAAAATATGGCCTTGAGTCTATCCGACCTGAATTTCGAGAACATCATAAGAACAAATTTGCTGCATTAAACATAAGGCCTGATGAGCTAAAAGTAGAAGTGGGAGAAAAAAGAATAGGTTAAACATTCACCTTTGAATTTATTTACTCTGAGACAAGTGCCCATATCAAGCTGATTTCAACTTATGGCAACCCCATGTATGTCCGAGTAGCACTGTGCTCCACATTTTTCAACAACTGGTTTTCAGAACCAGTTCTTCTGAGGTGCTTCTGGGAGAACCTCAATCTCCAGTCTTTCAGTTAACGGCTATGTTCATTTAGAAGTGCAAACAGTTAATGTGCTTGGTTACCCGGAGAGGCCTCTGAAGGTCTGGCAAACTTGACACTGAAAACCCTGAGGCGCACACTTCTACTCTGACACAATGGGGTCTCCGGCATTCTTACTCAATGCAAAGGACATTGGTTTCTAAGTGCGAAGACAGAATAATTATTAAGGGCCTTCGAGCTTTGCAAAGTTTTCTTTGCCTGAAATGCTCTTTTCTGGTCACTTCTAGCTAGCTTCTTCATCCTTCCACACTCAGCTACTTCTCCCCCTAGCTGGCACGTGCACTCACAGCACCTTTTATATATATATTTATGTCTAGATCTCATTTCTAATACCAAGATTGCTGGATATTTATTCGCTCATGAGGTTATAATCTTCCAGAGCAGACAGGTCAAGGCAGCTCACCACGATATTCCCAGAACCCAAAAGCAGACCCAGCAACTGACAAAGGCACCAACAAAGTACATCACAATCCATACAGAGCTGGAGTTCAGCTGTCCAAGTGAGTGGGCAGACCACAAGAGTGACTGGGGTCTGGAAGAACTCAAGATCATGCCACCCAGAAAAGGCCAGCTAGATTAAGAGCCATGGTGGCACTGCAGATTAAGCATTGGGCTGCTAACCAACCCAGTGCTTTGCGGGAGAAAGATGAGGCTGTCTACTCCTGTAAAGATCTGTAATCTTGGAAACCCAGAGATGGGTCAAAATCAAGTGGATAGCAGGTTTTGTTTTTTGCTTTGTTTTAAAAGGACATGCAAAGGATAAAGCAGTGGTTCTCAACCTTCCCGATGCCGTGACCCTTTCATACAGTTCCTCATATTGTGCTGACCTGCCCCCCAACCATAAAAGTATTTTCGTTGCTACTCCATAACTGTAATTATGGTACTGTTATGAATCAGGCAACTCCTGTGAAAGGGTCGCTCGACCCCCAAAGGGGTCGCGACCCACAGGTTGAGAACCACTGGAATAAAGACTCAGAAACCCAAAGCGGAATACTAACTTCTGCATTTCAGAGCCAGTATAAGTAATTGTGAAGATACAGTGGTAGGCAGTCAACAAAATGACAAGGTCTTAAATGGGAGGTCCATGGGAGGAGGCGCTGTGAGAAAACCCAGCAATGAAACGACAGAACTTAATGGCTGATTAGAGACTAGGACTAGGCCATGGGAGCGGGGAGGGAGGAGGCTTAACAGTGAGCAA
>NW_022103913.1:9012351-9014518 GCF_000313985.2 Echinops telfairi
ATCCACACAATTAAAGATGTAGGGGAAAGTGTGTGTGTGTGTGTGTGTGTGTGTGTGTGTGTGTGTGTGTGTGTATGTCCAGGCTGGCAGTGTAGATGTGTGAATTGATCAAAGTTAAGGCCAGGAGAATAAACTAAATCTCATAAGAAGGAAGGAAATCCTTTAAAAACAATTTACTTGCCCCCTCAGTCAAATTGTGTTTATCAAGTTATACTCTTCCAGACTCTGAGTTCTTTGAGGGAGTCTCTGAGCTTATCCTTAAATTCCCCAAATTACATAACACAAGGGCTCAATAAATTGTATTTATTTTTTATTTTAAGTAGTTTATTTTTAAACAACAAAACTCACTGCCATCCAGGGTCTGAGACGGAAGAGAAACTCATCCTTCTCCCTCCAAGTTGGTGGGTTTGAACCTCAAACTCTGAGATTAGCAGCCCAGCCCAAACCCACGGCACCACCAGTTTTCCTGAAGGAGTCAACTATTCACTCGAATGCCTGATGACCTTTTCTGCCCACTTGCACTTTGTCTTCCTCGTCCACTTTGTGGAGAAGGAGGAAGCCCTGGTGGCCTAGTGGATTACACACTGGGCTGCTAACTGCAAGGTCTGCCAGCCACTCCAGGAGAGGAAGATGAGCCTTCCTCCTCCCATGAAGTTGTACCACCTCAGAAACCAACAAGGGCAGCACCATTCTGTCCGATACGGTTGCAAGGAGTTGGAATCGAATTGAAGGCAGTGGGTGGAGATTTCGAAAGGTACAGCTTCTACTTCACATTAGTGAAAATCAGTCCTGATATGAATGCGCCAAGTGAGCTTCCAGGGTTTAAGCCATTTAATCAAAACTCAGGTTTATAACTGTAAAACCTACAAAAATAATCCCCCAAAGACTCTATGGTTAAAAGTAAATCCCAAGTAGAAGTAAGGAAGACGCCTCAAGAAGTTTCTGAATAAATTTAAGAAATCATGATGTATTATGAGTATTTTCAATCATGACCTATACAAGCTGGGAAGGTACAAAAAGGAAGCCAGCCTCAGGTGAACTGACGGATAACAAACGCTCAATCAGGTAATTAAAGGGCAACTGAGAAGTCATAGTGCATAGAATAGAATAAGGGAAAAGCCACTGGTCTCCCGACCCACTAGAATTCCTGGGCATTATAGGTCAGAGACGGAGTAATGGGTTTTTCTGGTCCAATCTTCCAGGCACAGTGTCTCCTGGAGTTGTAGATTAAAATGTACTGTTAAAATAGATTAGGGGACAAACGTACTGCCCCCCTCCCCAAATTAAATGATTATTACTGTATTTGTCAACCTATGCCTTTCTGAGGTTGCCACATTGCTTTATCCCTGAATCATCAACAAATGCCATAGGTGCTTTCGGACGGGTGCGTGTGTTTCTGGGGCACGGCAAGGGAAAAAAAACAAAACCGGTTGGAGTCCCTGACTGTAGTAACTACCGTCTAAACTCAACCAGACTATGCCTGCTTGTTTCCAGTAAGAGCAAGTGGGCCACCGGTAGATCAACTATCCTCAGAGCCCGACGGCTCGAATTCATAGCAAAGGGAGCTTCCTAGGTTACCTCCGAGAAACTTTCGCCCCCTGGTCCTGATTCTCTCAAAAGCAGCAACAGCGAAAGAGGCCCCCACCGCGCTTTTTCTAAATTGCTGAACCAGGTGTTACTTCTTAGTTTGGCAATACGTCCCGTTCTTCCAATACTTGGAAAAGCGGATCTTTTTCTCAATGGTTAGCTCCCCTTCAAGAAAAAAAGGCATGTCAGGGGACAGGCACAAGAAGCCTACAGTTTTTAAACTAGACTTCCGGAGCAAAGGGTGCTTCAAGAACCGCAAGCCCCGGGAGCTGTTGCAGCTGAAGCGAAATGCCCGTTACTAGGAAGCAACACCAAGCCGTGGCCGGCTGCGGGCCCCCGAGAAACGCAGGGGTGAGGTGACCCGGGCGGCCGGCTGGAGGGGCCCTGGAACCTGCACTCTTCGTGCCAAGCCTCCAGGGGCGGAGCGGGAGCCTGTTCCCAGGCCGGCGGCGAGCCCGGCGCCGCGCCCGCAATGTTCGGGGCAGCGCTTGGCAGAGCCCGCGTCCCGGCACTGGAGGGGCAGCGGCCCGGACGCTCGACCTGGTACCAGTCCGGCGGACCCCGGCGGGCCACCAGCACC
>NW_022103913.1:9019015-9021261 GCF_000313985.2 Echinops telfairi
CAAGTGGAAGAAGCACACCACCCTGTGCGATCACGAAGTGTTGAAAGGATCAGGAATCAGGCATCATCAGAACAAAAAATCTTACCATAGTGAATGAGGGGGGCAGTGCGGAGTGGAGACCCAAAGCCCATTTGTTGGCCACTGGATATCCCATTACCAAAAAAAATAAATAAATAATATTTTCTTTAAAGCCAATGTTGACTAATTAAAATATGTAAGCCTCATCCTAAACCAGACTACTCTGTAAAATAATTTCAACATCTCACAACATAAAACATTTAAAAATAATCCCATTTTAAAATGGATGAACAGACATTTTCCCTCAGAGGACATTGAGGTGACAACAAACATGTGAGGGAATGCTCCTGCTCTCCAGGATACTATTCAAGATGCGCAAACGAAAACAGGGAGCTGTCAACTCACCCCAGCTTAGAAGATGCTGGAGAGAATGGGTGAGAAACGTGGAACAAAACTCAAAACCATGCAAAGGCCAGGTTTACTGTGTGACTAGAGATTGGTTGGATGTCCACAACTATTAGCCCTACTTACCCTTCAGACCCTTTCCTCCAAGCCTCCTTGTTAGTGTAATCAACCATTACGATCAAAATAGCAGCGTTTACCCAAGGACAAAGTTCAAACAATTAGAAAGAAGGCAGAATGAACACAGGAAACCCAGGAAGAAAAAGGGACAAACGATGGTGTATTGAGGGGATCGCAGTGGATGAGTTGAAAAAATAAGTATAAAATATTGAATGTAAAGCTGATGATCTGTACACCTTCACTCAATTCATGATTAGTTTTTTTCGTACGCTTGTGAAATAAAGATGGTTGTGTTTCTTGTGTTTTATTCTAGTACCCTGAACTGTAAACAAGAACAGGGTAGGCAAAGCTCTGTGTACTTACTAGTAACTCCACACAGAGGCTGGCTTCTCCACCAACACCTGTCTAATTGAACAACTGAGACATCACTTCTCTGGAGTTAGCGATGAAAACAGTGGCCCAAACAACAAAGACATTACCATCGAGCTGATTCCAATCCCGGCTAACCCCGGTGGCACAGAAAATAAAGCTGCTCTCTAGGGCTTTCTCAGGAGCCCGGGTAGCATAGTACTATGTAGGGCTGCTAACAACAAGGTCAGCCGTTTGGAAACAACCAGCCACTCGGTGAGAGCGGTTCTACTTCCGTTTTCTACTCCCATAAAGATTTATAGCCT
This sequence comes from Echinops telfairi, assembly GCF_000313985.2. Lineage (NCBI taxonomy): Eukaryota > Metazoa > Chordata > Mammalia > Afrosoricida > Tenrecidae > Echinops > Echinops telfairi. The sequence continues at coordinate 9,020,230 of NW_022103913.1, forward strand.
CAGAAACGTAAAAGGGCAGTTCTACCCTGACCTGGTCACTATGGGTCAGCATCAATCCTCTGGCAGTGAGTTTAATTTTGTAAGAGGGCTTTCTTGGCCTTAATTTTTAGGGAAGCCAATCACGAGGCCTTCCTTCTGTGGTACCACGGGGTGGGTTTTGACTGCCGACCTTTAGGTTAATAGCCAAAGGCAAACTAGCAGATCCTCCAAAATCAACGCAAGGAAAAGACCTCCAATTATGTCCAGAAGGAGACAAAGCCGCTACAGAACGGTCTTTAGATGGCAATGAAATCTTCTGGGTCTCCAAGCCACTAGAAATCCACCCTCCCCACTCCCACTGCACCCCCATGCCGAGGGATGATGAGCACCTTAGGCAGATGTATTTCTCAGTGGAGAAGCAAAGGTTGGAAGAAGTAAATGTGATCATTTGTCTGTTGGCTATACAGGAATGGAACCTGGAAGTCATAAGGCCCCTAAGAGTTGATGAGAGGTTGCTGTTTGAGGGTTCTGTTTTCCTGCTGAAATCAGGAAGCTAACAGAGTGACAGATCTAAGATTCAGACAGTGAAGACCAGCAAAACTCTTCTAGGAAGCCCGCCTCTCTTCACAACTTCTTTTCACAGACCAGGCGGTAGTTTTCTGGTAGTATGCTGCCATCAGGTGGTGGCAGGTTCCATACTCCAGCCGTTTAACTATCCCATACCAAGGCAAGGATGGATCCCTTGCCTATATCTCTGATATAGGTAGCACTTTATTTAGAACAGCGGTTCTCAATCTTTGGGTCGCGACACCTTTGGGGATCGAACCTTTTCACAGGGGTCGCCTAAGACCATGGGAAAACACATATTTCCGATGGTCTTAAGAACTGAGACACCACTCCTCTCTCGTCTCCAGGCGGGTCCGCCCACATGCAGATACGCCCACATATGAGTACCCGGTGTGAAGACTGTTACCCATGCTACACCATGCTTCAAGACAAAATTTCATTTATTTGTCATTAGAAACAAATATTTCACAATATATAATTACATAT
>NW_022103913.1:9021932-9023489 GCF_000313985.2 Echinops telfairi
GGGGGTGGCGGTATCTATAGTTATCCCTCACAATTCTTGCTTCAATAACAGGTTTCTTATTCCCTTATTGGCTATTGCTATCAATGTGAAATCACACATTCTTATTTGGCTCAACAGGGCTATACTTCATTACTTTCAGGTTAAGCAGCCCCTCACACCACACCACCAGGCTACCCCTGGGCTGCTACCTGCAAGGTAGGGGAGAAAGAAGAGACTTTCCACCTCTTTCTAAAAAAGAGTTACACTCCTGGAAACCCACATGGCAGCTCCACTCTGTCCTATTGGGTTGCTCTGAGTTGGAAATGACCCCACGACAGTTTGCAGTCAAGCCAACTCTGACTCACTCAACCCTGGAGGATGGAGTAGAGCTACCTGTGGGTTTCTGAGACTGTCACTTTTTAGGGGAGTAGAAAGCCTCATCTTTCTCCCTTTGAGCAGCTGGTTGTTTTGAACTGCTGACCTTGTGGTTTGCAGAGAAACACATAACCCACTACATCAGCAGGGCTTTAGACACATCCCCACATTCTTTAAGAGTTTCCTTGCTTTCTGACATAGATGGTCCCAGCCCATTGTATACTTACCCTGTACTGGCTTCACCCACTCAACACACAGCTGACTCCCATAAGAACAGAATGGCATGTCGAAATCAAAGTCTGGGGCATCTGTGTAGCTGAGCAGTTGTAAGCAGCACTTCTGCCAGCCTCACGGGGCAGCATGTTTCCATAGTTAACAAGCAATTTCCGAGCCCACAGTGTTAAATACCTTTATCAAGATACTGTCCCTGTTGACAGGATCAGGTAACATCATTCTCACCATAGCCAGGACTAGTTTATTGTTCTCATGCAATTATTTGCACATGGTTTGGGTCCTATCACCTGTTCCGTGAGAAGCCCTCCCCATTTGCCAAAGCATTTCCTTCATTGTTCATACATTCATTTTTCCTCAACAAACCTTCCCATTGGCCGTCACTCAGAATGGAGGTGGGGTGAGGTCTTATATTTCTTTTGATTCTCCCTGGATTTGAGAAAAATAGCATGAGCTCAAAAAAGAGTTTATGGACCTTCTGAAAGTGGAGCGTAAGTTGGAAATAGAGTTAGGAGGTGGGCACAATATGTTTTTTTAATTCCTCTTTATAATCTTCTAGTTCCTTCTTTGACTACTAGTTTTTGAACATTACAGCATTACATTTTTGCTTCGTATTGGTCAAAAAAGGAGAAAATTCAAATTGATCAATGAGTTAATATGTTATGTAAAATCTCCATGAAGCTTATAGTGAGATACGATTGGCTGAAATCTAAGACAATATCAAATGCTGATGAGTATCTGGGTTATTTAAAAATCTTTTATGTTGCACAGAGAAGTATATATTGACACAAATACATTGGAAACTGATGCTGTTTTTTAAAGCTACACATACTTTTCCACCCAGAGAGTCCACTCTTAGAGATGATTCAAGGACAATGCGTGCTTATGTCCACTGAAAGATTTTACAAGAGCAACAAAGCCCACATGGAACAACATATCAGTCTGTGTGATCACGAGGTGTCGAACGGATCA
>NW_022103913.1:9024211-9026064 GCF_000313985.2 Echinops telfairi
CAATTTATAAACTATCAAGGGCTCATGAGGGAGCGGGAAGCGGGGAAGGAGGGGAAAAATGAGGACCTAATGCCGGGGGCTTAAGTGGAGAGGAAATGTTTTGAGAATGATGAGGACGATGAATGTACAAATGAGCTTTGCACAATTGATGTGTGTATGGATTGTGATAAGAGTTGTATGAGCCCCTAATAAAATGATATAAAAAAAAGATTTTACAAGAATGTGTCACAATACCCTCAAATTAGAAGCAATTAAACTGTCCATCAAAGGAAAACAGATAAATAACCTGTGCTATGTTCACACATAGACACACATTCTATGTCTACATGAAATAACATGAATGGATCCCACAGACATTAACCTGAGTGAAAGACATCAGACACAGATCAGACTTTTGGCAAGGTGGCAGAGTAGACAGGCATACTATCCAGAACCTCTCCAACACAGACATGAGAGACCAAATGAAACAGAACCAGATGCTGCTGCTGGAACTGAGTTTCAGAGGAGAACTGGATTGAATAAAGACTGGGCAAAGAAGTTAAACAAAAGTGGCGAGATAGAAGACAGACAATGCGGTGAATGATCAGTTGGCCTAACAGTACGGCCATTAAAATGCTTGCAAACAGTGTTAACTCAGGAGAGCAGCCTGATCATTGCATGGCTCACCAGTCCACATATGCACATACCCTGGCAGCTGGTGATAAGAAAGGTGTGGTTCTCTGCTTGTTTCCTTTACCCTTTTGGCAACCACAATCATGGCCAGCGTAGCCCTCACCCACTCAGAGGTTGGTGACACTCCACACTGCCCAGTCCCTGCTCGACCTGAGGTTAGAGGTGTTCCCTTGTGGATTGGGTGCCAGCTTCATGCCACGCTCACTTTAGGAGGCAAGAATGCTCCACTGCATCAGACGAGGGGCAGGCACTCTGTCTCCAGCCATCCACGGCCAAGACCTTCTTCCTTAAACAGGTACCTGCCTCCCTCCATCTGCTCTGAGCCCTCAAGAATTCATTCCATATCTGGAACTTGGACCTTAGACATCTTATAGACTGGCAGGAATTCTATCAAGGAATGGCCATCCTGCTCGCCCACCCCCCACCTTTCTGGCCAGCCTAAGGCGCTGACCCATACCAGATGCCCTTTCAGAGCCTTGCTCCTCCCCTTCACTCTGTCAGTTTTCTTTCTTTTAACACAATTCCTTTTCTGTACCTTCTCTTCTTTGTTCCCCTCGAGTCGACTTCCCATTTTCCATTTTCCTTTCTTTTGATTTTCTTTTCTGTCCACTCCCATTCTTCTTTTCCCCCCTATAACCTTCTCATTTCTTGCTCCCTAGTCTTTTTATTATAAGGCTTTCCTCGTTCTCTTCATTCTTTCCTTCATTTTATTTTCCCATCCTTCTCTGTCCTTCTAGTCATATACTTTTTTCTTAATTTGGTTTACTTTTTCAGTCCACTTTTTTGCATTCCTTTTTGCTGTTGTCATGTGTTTGTTGTTCTTACCCCTCTCAGTAGAAGCCAGCGACCTTGAAAACAACATGCCATCATGGCACACCTCCCGCAGCCCACTAGGTGAGGACCACCACCAGCTCCGGCCCCACCTGATCAACGACAGATGGCATTCAATACCAGCCAAATCGCCCTCGGTGGCAAAAACTCAAACAATGACTAGAGAAGTATGTGCTTGTTGGCCCTCCCCTAGTGGAGCTGCAGGAATGAAGACTATTGCTAAGCTAAAAGATGGGATAAATTATACAGTTGTGGAACATCCAAATGGAGAAGAACTTAAGCTGATTTCAAGATAGAATAGACTGTTTTAAACTTGGGAAGAAATTAATAACTTACTGGGTAATATCTAA
>NW_022103913.1:9027086-9028492 GCF_000313985.2 Echinops telfairi
CAACAAATGTACAAATGTGATTGACACAACGGATGGATGGATGGATGGATGGATTGTGATAAGAGTTGTATAAGCCCCCAATAAAATGATTTTTAAAAGAAATAAAAATAAAAAGAGAGTCATAATATTAATTTTTTTCCATAATATTAACTTCTGATGAAATAAAGTAAGACAAAGTCCAGTATCAGGGATAGGAAAGACATTATATCATGATTAAAGGGGCAATTGATCAAGAGGACATAATCATAATATCTATGCAGTCAATGAAAGGTCTCAAAATATATAAATGAACCTCACAGAATTGAGGAGTGAAATAGACAACTCTAAAATAAAAGTAGGAGACTTTAATGCATCACATTAATACAGGACAAAACAATTAGAAAAAACCTCAACAAAGAAGAAACAAACAACACTATCAATTTGACTTCATAGACATATACAGCAAGCAGAACATCAGTACCATATAAATTGCTTTCAATTTCACAGAATATTGTACTGAATGTTCTACAGAATAAACCATATATTGAGCCACAAAGCAAGCCTCAATAAAATTTAAAAATATTAAAATACGACAAAGCATCTTTTCCCCTCACAACGGTATAACATTAGAAATTAACAATTGGCAGAGCAAGGGGAAAAATCAAGTACATGGAAATTGAATAACATCTTGCTTAGAAATTGCTGGGTTACAGAATTAAGAAAGATGAAAGAAAAAAAAAAGCCTTGTGTAAGGTATTCGAGAGGAGCCATAAACCAAATCAGTTGAATTAGAACAAACAGGCTTTATTAGGGAGTGAAAAACCCAGCCTGGGCGAAGTCCCACAGTCCACAATGTCTGGGCTGGGGGAGTTGCACTGCAGGCTACAGGGCTGCTGCTTATATGGACAGGTATGTCTGGGTTTCTGGAATGTAAGGTATCTTCCTGGTTCCAGGTGTATTTGTGCCAGGTGCAGAGTGGCGGGCCAAGAACAAAGCGGACACTGAGCCAAATGGGCCGTGCTGGGTGCAGAGTGGAGGGTTGAGAGCAAAGTGGGACTGAAGCCAGCTCTGATCAGCTCCGCAGGTGTGTGTGGGAGATTCAAGGCCACTTGCTGCTAGTTGTTTCAGCTAGCTCTGGTCTGTTCCGCACGGGTGGGGGAAACTCAAGGTCACTTGCTGCTAGAAGCCAGCCTGGTATTGATCCGGCCATACACCTTGAATCAAATGAGAATAAAACACAAGATACCAAAATCTTTGAGACATACAAAAAGGAGTGCTTAGAGAGCAGTCTATAGAACTAACTAAATGTTCAAACCCGAGAAGAGACATGACGTCCCCCTCTCTAGATAATAGCGATACAGAGGACAGTACTGAAGATACAGTTCAGGGAGAGCATTCACATGGGAGCAAACTAAGAGGGAAAGGAG
>NW_022103913.1:9039874-9041260 GCF_000313985.2 Echinops telfairi
TCTAAGCAGCTCTCCTGGGCTGGATTCTGCGGAGTCCCTCTGGTACGTGTCACTCCGTCGCCATCTTCCCGGAAGTCCTCCCTATTTATATGTTTGTTGGATTTTTTCCCCTTTCTTTTTGATGTCTATCTATATAAGATAGACAGGATGAGCAATCTCAAGGAAACAACAAGGGGACCTATGGTTGCAGGGGGTGGGGTGGGTGGTGGTATGGGGGGGAGTCTTGGGAAGGGAGGAAATGGGGGGAGGGGAGCAGTGAGCCAATATGCCAGGGTCAGGGGAATAGCAAATGGCAAAGGGGTTGTAGTGTCCCTGGTGATGTTTGATCAATTGAGATGAACCCAAGAGGAATTACTGAGAGGCGAATGATGGGAGAATATGATAGTGGGACAGGAGGAAAGAAAAAAGAAATAGAGGAAACTATTAGGGAGTGAAAATTATGTATAGACATATAAATATAGAATGTAGATATGTGCAAGGGGAAGCCAGCCCCTAGCACATCATCATGGGTCCAGTAGGCACAATTGTACAGCGATAATAAGTAAATATTATAGTAAAGTTATAGAGAGCATGAGAGATAGAAGAGAGAGTCAAATAATGGAGTCAGACACATTTCATGGTACCATGCTCACCTCAGCCCTGCTTGGTGAAGAGAGCGAGATTTAATGCTAACCAAGGCTTTTATATACTCCAGGGACATGCAAGCCCCATAATTACAGGTGAAGACATACATCACAGGAAGGGGTTGTGCTAAAGGTAATACAGTAGCGGAAGGGGGTGTTCTAGGGGTATCCACACAATAGGAAGAGGAGGGATTGGGGGTATACATGTGGAAAGATGGGAGGATCCTAGATTCAGGATGGCAGCTTAACTTTGGATGTCCTGGAGCTGGTTTGATCTGTTCTCTGGATCTCCATAAGAATCATTAGCAGTAGGGTGTAAACCCCACCTACAGGAACCAAGCTAATGGTCGCAAGTCTCAGGGAGAAATAGTCCATTGTCCCCAGCAGTAGGGAGCAGGCCCACCTGTGTGGTGGGTTGAGACAGCAGTCTGACAGCGATTGCCTGAAGGGAAATAATTTTTATCATTAGCTGAAAGCAGTGTCCTAAATCTAACATATTTGGGGGAGATGACTTGAGAGAAATCTTTCTGTTTCTCACAGATATGTAAAGATATCAATATGTAAAGTTAAATGTATTTATCTATGTATGTATATGAAAGTAAACACAGTGAGGACACAGATGGACTTTGGACCTCTACTTAAATCCTACCTCAGTACAAGAACAGTTTGTTCTAATAATGTAATAATGTATGATACTCATCTTCCCAACATGATCACTGAACACAAAATGTGTGCATAAGCAAATGTGGTGAAGAAAGCTGAT
>NW_022103913.1:9042860-9044485 GCF_000313985.2 Echinops telfairi
CACATCACCAGAAGAAATGGAATACTAAAGGTCATAGCAACAAATAAATGAGACACAAAACAGGAAAACAATAGAATCAATAAGACTACAAGTCGGTTGCTTGAAAAGGTTAATTACGGTGACAGACCAATGGCAAATTTAACAAAGAAAAACCATAGAAGAGCTGAGGCTCACTGGTCACGTAGAGAATGATAGAACCTCTGAGACTGTGGCCTTTAGTCACCCTTCAGATTTGGAAATAAACTCACTCCCACGGCTCAGTTTTGACCGAAAAATAGGCTTGTCTCTGAGGTGAACGAAAACAATGAGCACTGTAGAATAATCAATCATTTGAGAGCAAAAGAGTAGACTTCCCCCAAAGGACAAAGGTTTGAAGGAATAGGGAAGAAAGGGGAATGGAAAGAGGAAACACAGGGAGTAAGTGGGATAAGAGATTTTCCACATTGTGAGCATTGCAATCAATGACACGACACAAAATGTGTATGAGCAGTTGAGTGGAAAACGGATTTTATTTTCCTGTAAACTTTCATCAAATTCACAATAAAATGTTTTTAATGAATTATGATCAAAATAGGGATAGCACAGGACAAAATTTCAAATTGTTATGAACTCCAGACATTCTGAAGTAATTTCTTTGAGATACTCTTTGAAGTGTAAGCTGAAAACATCTCTGGAAGTCTTCTTAAAACAAACAATAGTTAACTCATAAAAAATGTCTGCTGTGTACACTATGTTCTTTTAAGGACCATGGATAACATGCCCAAAGTCTATGAGATCAAGCTGAACAGATGAGACAGAAACCTTTAGGGGCTGTAAGTTTATGTTAACGAATGAGGAACCATTCAGAAAAGAAAGGTAAAAATGGTTGCCTAATTGGAAAATTATCATCGACTTCACAGAGGGAAGAATATAACCAATGCCATTGAATTGTACCTATAGAAACAATTGAATTGTGTGTGCTTTGCCGGCTTTATCCTCAACGAATACAACTACCGTATACACTCGTATATAAGCTGAGTTTTTCACCACATTTTTTATGCAGTCTTTGTGGTAAAATTAGGTGCCTCAGCTGATATTCGGGTCGGCTTATACTCAAGTACAGGTAAATGAAAAAATAAATTATACACAAAACAGTACATAAATGTGTGGCATTTACATGAAGTCTAAGGATAGACTATCTATTGGAAGTACTATGGCCTGCCGGAAGAATACAAAATCTGTCTTGTTAGAAGAACAGGCAGGACACGTCTTAGACGTGCGTGCAGTGGCAAGACTTCATCTCATAAACTTCGGGCGTTCTCTCAGGAGACTCCAGTCCCTGGAAACGGAACCTTGCTGCTAAAGTAGCAGAGTCGATGAAAGGAGGAGGGCCCTCAATGAAGCGGATCGACTCGGCTGAAGCAATGGGCTCAACCATGAAGACAAGACCTAGCGGTGCTTCATTCTCTTGTTCTAAGTCAGAGCTGATCTGGGGCACCCAACAACAATGACAACAAACAAAACAGACATACTTTAGAAAAAGTGTTTTTCTTTGAGGAAAATGGGTTGTAAGGAAGTACAAGGGGGAACTTTCGGGATGCTGGAAATAATATTTATTTATTAAATAATTTTATTGAGGGCTCATA
>NW_022103913.1:9046116-9047886 GCF_000313985.2 Echinops telfairi
ATGGGGTGCAATTCCCACACTGTGTCTCCAGTGTTGTCCCCTATAGGGCTATGGGTAAGTGAGGGATGTCATGTCCTCGTAGTGGGACCGGTCATATGGTCCTCTCTGTGCATTAGCTGCTCCGAGCAGGCATATCGTCTTCAAAGGTTGCTAGGCTAGGATGTGCTCCACTCTCTCTTCCTCCCCCTTCATTTGCTCCCATGCCCTCTGATCAGACATGTCCCTCTCCCTGAGCTGTAGCTTCAGTCCTGTCCTCTGAAGTGAATTCTTCTGGGGGGAAGAGGCAGCTCTCCACGTAGTTGGATTGGGCCCGGCCCCTCAGACTGGTTCCTTGCTTCATGCCAGTGTGTTTCATTCACATCTTGGAGCACCAGCTTGAAGCCTGGTCCCTCTTTCCCTGTGGTAGTTACATGAGTGATTACATAAGTAAAAATCCTTCCAACTGTCCACTTAAAATTGGATTTGTTGGTTGCTTTCATGAAGTTATAAGGCATTCTGGTGGTGTAGTGGGTTATTTATTGGACTGCTAACCACAAGATCATAAGTTTGTGGTTATGATCATAAGATGAGGCTTTCACTTTTGTAAAGAGTTAGTCTTGGAAACCCACGGGGACAGTTCTACTGTGTCCTATAGGGTCACCATGAATCAGAAATGATTCAGTGACAGTGAGAATTTACTTTTCAATTTTTCTTCAAAATAATTTTACATGAAGAAAAAAATGATTTAAGAAACCATTCCAATACATGTGTCAATAGAAAATAACAAGCCATGCTGCCATAAGGATATGTTCCTATAATTTTCAAAAATTCAATATAGAGTAAAAAATGGAGGATGTTATATTTCTACCATTTCTACCTCTTGATCAAATTAAGTAGTGTGAAAAAATCCTCCTTATAAATGTGAAATAAATTGTCTATAAATCACCCTGGGCAAAATGACTTTCAGTGGACTTTTGTCTTTGACAACTATTTTAGGCTGAGTTCTTGTAAGAAGTAAAATCAGCGGAGTTTGTATATGTATGAGAGGGCTTTAAAAAGCTAGTGGAAAAATTCCATGATATTTTTTTCCTTTTAACTTTTCATTGTAATTAAATAAAGGTTTACAGAGCTGATAAATTACATTTAGCAATTTACATGTTTTAACACATCTTAGTGTATTCCTCTCAATGTAACCTCACTTATCTTACTCCATTCCTGTTTTCTGTTTGCATGCCTCCTTTCCTAACCCCCTGAATTTTGCCCTCCCATTATCTCTTAATTCCATATTCTATGAACTTTTTGAAACTCCTTGGCATAGATGGATAGACAGAGTTATCTGAAGGAAATAGCTCACACTGTTGTAGAGGCTGCCAGATCCCAGTAGTGAAGCCTCTCTTGACTCACCTAGCTGCAGAGGCTAGGGAACCCAAGATTGACTGGTCTGACTGCAAACACCCCCAAGGAAATTTCACAGCAGCAGACCTCACCATGCAAGTGAGTACATTATATCAGATCACATCATGTGGGATAACATCATAACAGCAAAACTGCTGAGAATCATGGCCCAGTTGCCACCACCATAATCATCACAAAAACTTTTCCAGTGTCTCCTGTTTTCATTGGTCATTTACAAGCCTTGCTTCACTTTGAATCAATTTTGGGGTTTTAGAACCCAGAATATTCTTATTTCATGTAGCGTTAAACCAGAGAGAGTAGCTTTATTGTTTGCACTTTGATCTTGATTACATTTGGCAGTGGTGTTTTATTTGAGTCCTGGCCACTCATTCTTCA
>NW_022103913.1:9048587-9056371 GCF_000313985.2 Echinops telfairi
TTCCATATTCTTTTCCAGCACCACAATTTGAATGCATTGATTCTTCATTAAATGTCTAACTTTCACATGTATATGAGGCAATTGAAAATATCATGGCTTGGATCTGGTGCACCTTAGTCCTCAAAGTAAAATCCTTCTTCTTCAATACTCTTGTCCAAGACATCTTGTACAGCAGATTTACCTATTAGGTCTTTTGATTTCTTAACTGCTGCTTCCATGAGCATTGATTGTGGATCCAAGCAAGAAAAAACCTTAACAACTTCAACCTTTTCTCCATTTATCATGATTGTACCTATTGGTCCAGTTGTAAGGATTCTGGTCTTCTTTACATTGAGCTATATACTCCATACTGAAGCCTGTAGTCCTTAATCTTCATCAGTAAGTGCTTCAAGTACTCCTCACTTTCAGCAAACAAGGTTGTGTTGTCTTCATATCATAGGTTGTTAATAAGCCTTCCTTCAATCCTAATGTGGCATTCTTCTTCATATAACTCAGCTACTTTAATTATTTGCTCAGCATACAGATTGAGTAAGTATAGTGAGAAGATACAACCTGTTCTGATTTTAAACCATGCAGTATTTCCTTGCTCTGTTCTCACAACTGCCTCTTGATCCATCTACAACTTCTGCATGAGCACAATGAAGTGTTCTGGAATTCCCATTCTTCGCAAGGTTATTCATAGTTTGTTATGATCTACAGAATCAAATGCTTTGGCATAGTTGGTAAAATATCTTTCTGGTGTTCTCTGCTTTCATGCTAAGATCCATCTGACATCAGCAATAATATCCGTTGTTCCATCTGTTCTTGAATCTGGCCAGAACATCTGGAAACTCCCTGTCAATGTACTGCTGCAACCACTGTTGGGTGATCTTCGACAAAATTTTACTTGCATGTGATATTAGTAATATTGTTCTATAATTTGAGCATTTTGTTGGATCACCTTTCTTTGGAATGAATATAAATATAAATCTCTTCCAGTCAGCTGGCCAAGCAGTTTCTTCCAAATTTCCTGGCATAGATGAGTGATTCCTGTGCTTCATTAGCTTGTTGAACATTTAATTGGCATTCCATCAATTCCTAGAGCCTTGTTTTTGAATAATACTTTCAGTGCAGTTTGTATTTCTTCTTTAGCTACCATTGGTTCTTGGTCATGTGCTACCTCCTGAAATAGTGGAATGCTGATAACATCTCTTTGGTACAGTGACTCTGTGTGTTCTTTCCATCTTCTTTTGATGCTTCCTGCATCATTCAGTATTTTGCCCATAGAATATTTCAATATTGCAACTCGGGGCTTAATTTTTTCCTTCAGTTTTTTCTGTTTATGCTATGCTGAGTGTATTCTTTCTTTGAGGTTTCCTAACTCTAGGTCTTTGTACAATTCATTATCATATTTTCCTTTATATTCTTGAGTTGTCCATTGAAATGTTCTATTTAGCTTATTTCTTCCATTTGCCTTAGCTACTTTATAAATAAGAGCAAGTACAGGTTTCTTCTGACATCCACTTTGATCTTTCTTTCCAGTCTATGTAATGATCTTTTGCTTTCTTCATGAATGATGTTCTGGATGTCCTCCCACAGCTTATCAGATCTTCTGTCATTAATGTTCAATGCAGCAATTCTGTTCTTGAGATATTCTGTTTTCCAAATCCAGGTGGGCTAGACTCAAGGTTGAATTTTGGCTCTCTTGGACTTGTTTTCATTTTCTTCAGCTTTATTCTGAACTTATATAGGAGCAATTGATAATCTATCCCACAGTTACCCTGGCCTGGTTTTAGCTGCTGATTTTGAGCTTCTCCATAGTCTCTTCCCATAGGTGTCAATTTGGTTTCTGTGTATTTCCTCTGAAGAAGTCCATGTGTAAAACAGCTACTGGCGATGTTGAAAAAAGATTATTTGCTATGAACAAGTCATTGGTCTTGCAAAATTCTACCATGCGATTTGCTTTGTTTCTATGACCCAAACCAAAATTTACAACTACTGTTCCTTCCTGTTTCCATTTTTGCATTCCAATGGCCAATAATCACCAATACATCTTGATTGCATGTTTGATCAATTTCTGACTGAAGACAGCAGAATTCTTCAACTTCTTCCTCACTAACTTATGTGGTTGGTGCATAAATCTGAATAATAGTTATATTGATTGGCTTTCCTTAAAGTTGGTTAAATATAATTCTATCAGAAACAGCAATATACTTCAAGGTAGATCTTGAAGTGTCATTTCTGACAATTTATGCAATGCCATTCCTCTTGATTGCACTATGTACAGCATAGTAAACCGTATGATTTTCTGATTCAAAATGGCCAATACCAGTCCATTTCAGTTCACGATACTGAACTTTATGAGGCCATAAAGGTGACAGCCTTGGGAAACCCTGTGGAGCAGTTCTCCCTGTCCTTTATGCAGGGCCACCAGGAGATGGAATCAACTGGAAGGTACCCAGCAACATCAGTTCGACAGTTCCTCCAAAATTTCCCCCAATTAGTAGGTTGTCTCTTTACTTTGTTTAAAGTCCTTTGATGTACGCCCCCGCCTCATTTTTAAGCCCCCTTTTAATAGCTCATATTATTGTAGACTCTTGGATAGTTTTTAAATCATCAGTGCGTTTAAAGTTAAATTAAAAAATAATATTTATTTAAATGTAAAAAATATTTTGTCCAATTCCTAATCCATTTTCAAGCAATTATCTTTGCTCAAAAAGTTTATCATAGGAAATTAGCCTGTCCATTTGCTTAGATGGTTTTAATTTGATCAATTTCGACTTAGGGGGATTTTAATTACTACTCCAGGGAGCCCTGGTAGCGTAGGGGTTACGCGTTTGGCGACAATACCGAGGATGAGCTGATGAAAACTACCAACCGCCCCCTCCCCCCCTCCAAAGAGGGGCTTTAGGAGGTCGGGTCTGGGACCCTCACTGGGGCAAATTCTACTATCCTACAGACTCGCTATGAGTCGGCATCGACTCGACGGCAGTGCGTTTGGTTTTTGATTTTTATTGACTACGTTGCCATCTACCAGACTCCCAGGACCCAATCACGCGCGCCAATAGGGCAGTCCATTTGAAGGTTCCCTGGCGTCCTCCCGGGAGCCCGTCCTTTCCCAAGTCCCGTCTCGCGAGATCTTACAACCGGAAGCGAGTCCTGGCAGGAGCGTAAACCCGGCGGCGGCTCCGCTCCTGTTGGCGGGCCTCGGTTGGCCTCTGGGAGCGTCCGGTCTGGAGCTGGACTAGGTGTCCTGCGGGCACTGCGACCTCGGCGGGAGGATGCGGGTGGCGGTGGCCGGCTGCTGCCACGGCGAGCTGGACAAGATCTACGAGACGCTGCTGTGGGCCGAGCGGCGGGGCCCGGGGCCGGTGGACCTGCTGCTGTGCTGTGGCGACTTCCAGGCTGTGCGCAACGAGGCCGACCTGCGCTGCATGGCCGTGCCGCCCAAGTACCGCCACATGCAGACCTTCTACAGGTGAGCCGCTGCGCGGGGCCGAGGCCGCGCGCCGGGCCCGACGGCCGGCCCCGGGGCACCGCCTGGACGCCTTGTCCGCCCTCGCTTTCCGTCTTTGTTCGCGCCGTGTCTTCACGGCCCGGCGCCCAGCACATGCCCCTTTCATTCACCTTCACCTGCCATGGCAGCCCGGGGCCAGTGATTGTGAGCTCCGAGGGAGAAACTGACAGATGGCTGCCTTGGTTCTTAGAACTTTGGTACTCGTTCATTTGATGATACAAGAACTTAGTAGATGCCTGTTACATGCTAGTCCCGGTTTAGAAGTAAATCCCACCGAAATTCACCTCACTCAATTTACACGGGCTTGAAACTTTAAGCGGCAACTCTTCATGCTCATGGACTAGGGTGGAACTGGGCAATTCATCTAGACAGGACTTGAAACTTTTTCCTGATGTGCTCAGATGTTTTCCATGTTTCTTAATGTGTTTTGTTGCCTTTCGCTGTGCCTCATGATGATCACCGACATACCCTTCGATTGTAGGTATTATTCTGGAGAGAAAAAAGCCCCGGTTCTCACAATCTTTATCGGAGGAAACCATGAAGCCTCAAATCATTTGCAGGAGTTACCATACGGCGGTTGGGTGGCACCAAACATTTATTATTTAGGTATGTGTTCCTGTGTGATTTTTTTCAGTTCGATGGGATGGGAGAGCTTGTCAGGATATGTAGACAGACCACTTAGGCAGCATTTGGAGTTACATGGTGTTTTGGAATTATAGTTTAAGTAGTAAATCATGAAACTGTGCCCATGCTTTCTGTACTGTTTGTTTGTTTTTTAAACAGTGGTTCATGTTTAAGGAGCCTTGGTGTCGCTATGAATTAGATGCTCAGCTGCTCATCACAAGGTGGCTGTTAAGCCCAGCAGCCACTTGAGGGTGAAAGCCGAGGCTGCTCCCCCAGATTCAGTCTAAGAGACCTAGTAGAGCAGCTGTGCTTTGTCTATAGGGTCACTTACTGGGCGTCAGAACCAACTGTCTTGCTGGGGGCTTGGTTTGGAAAATGTCTAGCCGCAAAGACCCTATACACTCTGTAGTCTCTTACTTTTCCTTACTCTTTCTATTAAATTAAAATAAACCTTTAAACTTTTCCAGAAGAGAATTGTTAAGCATGCACAAAAGTAGAAATTAGTGTAATGATCCACTGTACCTGTTTCCCAGCGTCAGCAACCACTATATTCCAAAAGGTGAAATTGTCAGATGATGACCAATCAGAAATGAGATAGAGAAGGCACAGGTTCTTTACACCCTATACCTGCTGACTTTGAGTTCTGCAACACCTCAGTCTATTCTAGGAGGTTTTCCTCTATTTACCTCATCATATACCCATATTCAGTTAAGGTACCATTACGTATTTTCCTCTAATAAACCAAACCAAACTCTGCCATCAAGTCAGTTCCTACTCAGCAACCTAGTAGGACAGAGTAGAACTGTCCCCATGGGTTTCTGAGATTGTAACTCTTTACAGGAGTAGAAAGCCTCATCTTTCTCCCATAGAGTGGTAGTTTCAAACTGCTGACCTTGTGGTTAGCAACAGAATTTGAATCTGCTGTGCCACCAGAGCTTCTTTTTCCTCTAATACCTGAACATAGTTTTTATGTGGTCTCTTGGCATTTATTCCTTAGTTTCTACATAGTCTCTTGGCAGATTTGCTTTCAAGTTCCACTCTTCATCCCTAAACAAACCCATACCAAACCCATTCAAACTCGTAGCAACTCTGCAGGACGGAGTAGAACGGCCCTATAGGGTTTCCTAGGCTGTAATCTTTATAGAAAGAGGCTGCCACATCTTTCTCCCACAGAGCATCTGATGGATTCATACCACCAACCTTTTGATTGACAGCCAAGTGCTTATTCACCTTCTCTAGTCTACTTTGTATACTGTTGACATCTCATATTGTGGAATGTAACCTTATTGTGATGCTTAATTTTAAAATAATTGTAGGACTGCATGGCAATCCAAGCCTCTGAATGGTTAATTCAGTTAGCCAAGAGTTCACTTTTTCATTTGCCTATAATGATTTTCTTAAATTGTGTGGGGTTTTTTTTTTTTTCAGGTTTGGCAGGCGTGGTAAAATACCGAGGCGTAAGAATTGGTGGGATATCTGGAATCTTTAAATCTCATGACTACCGAAAAGGTATTGTTATTCTGAGAATTATTTATGTACATTAGGATTTACATGACAAGGGTAACTTAAGCATAATACAGTTTGACTATCATTTTTCATTGGAAAAATCATTTTACACATACCAAATAGAGAGAACCATATCTCAGTATACATCATTCAGTTTTATCTCAAGATATTAAAACTAAACTCACTGTTATTGAGTTGATTCCAAAATACAGCAGCCCTGTAGGGCAATAGAACTGCCCTATACGGATTCCAAGGCTGGAATCTTTAAAATCGCAGATTGCCACACCTTTCCCTCATAGAGTGGCTGGTGGGTTTGAACCACCAACCTTGGGGTCAGAAGTCGAATGCTTTAACCATTGTACCTACAAGACTCCTTTTGATTTTTAAAAACGAGAACAGATACAATTGGAGTTCATTGTGTACCTGCCCTCAAAATCCTACCTCTCCATTTGTCCCTCCCTCCACTGCCCAGCAGCCATCACTATTCTGAAGTTGGGGCTTGTCATTTTCTTGGTTATTTTTATATCATTACCATATATGTAAGAGGTTTAAGCAATGTATTACATGGTATGTTTTAAGCTTCATATAAAAGTATCATACTGCCTGTGCCTTTCTGAAGCTTTCCCCTTTATCAGGTTTTGAAATCCACATTGATACCTGTACCTCTTACACATCTATTTTAAATCGTGAATAGTGGTTTATAGTACTGTCGGAGCCCAGGTGGTATATGGAGTATGCTGTGAGCTACTAACCACAAACTTAGGGATTCGTAGCTCCCAGAGAGAAAGATGAAGCTTTCTGCTTCTATAAAGATTTAAAGTCTTGGTAGGGAATCCAGAAGAACAAATATCAAGGAGTTCAAGAAGAAAGAAAATATTTTGAAACTGATTGTGGTAGCAGTTATACATTGTTGCTTGATGTGATTGAACTATGGAATATTATGTGATATCTGTAAGAACTCCCAGTAAAATGATTTAAGAAAGAAAAAAAATTTCAAGTCTTAGAAACCCAAAGGACAGTTCTGCTCTATTCAGTAAGTTCACTCTGAGTTGTCTCCTTGTTGTTGTTGCTTTATTGTATCTTTACGCTACAGTGTTCATTCTACTCTCTGTGAATGAATTGACCTTCTTAGAAGCACAATTATGGTCAAGCTTTATGTAACAAAATATGTAGTGTTTCCTGGTGTTTTATGTACAGTGTAGTGACTTTGTATTCATGTTGTTCAACCATCATAATTGATTTGACCTTAAAGTTAAAGGAATAGCATACATTCACATATATATTATAAATTTATTAAGCCAAATAAGTTGGTAGTTAAAATTTGTAACCTCACTGTAATTTGTTAAAACACAGTTCTGCTCCCTGCCACCCTGCGTGTAAAGTCTTACCTTGGCCAGACATCAGCAGGCTGTCTCCTAGATGTGGGGGCAGATTGCAATCATGCTGGGGAGGACACTTAACATTGATGGGAAAATGGTAAATGCAACCTGATCCAGGAGTTCCACTGTCAGGCATCCATTGACAGATGTATCCTAACTACAAAGTGATGTATACAAAGTTATTTCAGCGTTGCTTGTAATTCCAAATGATAGGAACTAATTCGATATTTAAAAATGAAAACCAAAACGCACTGCCATGGAGTTGATTCTGACCCACAGTGACCCTACAGGATGGAGCAGAACTGCAACGGTAACTCCACAGCAGTAGAAAGCCTCATCTTTGTCCCGCAGAGTGGCTGGCGGTTTTGAATGGCTGACCTAGTGGTGAGCAGCCCAATTTTAACCACATCACCAGGGCTCCAATTAAATATGTCATAGTGTAATTAGGCAATATAGTGCTGTGCAGCCATTTTTAAAAATAAAATTCTATTATAACTAATATGAGAAGATCACCAAAATCAGTTTTAAAACACAATGCTTAAAATACACATAAAGTATTTATGTAATTCAAAGGATAAAGGCATTTGTGTATTTGTGTATCCTGTGCACAGATGATATCTCCGGAATAAAGTATAAGAACTTAATTAACCAGGGGAAGGGAGTAGAAAGATCCCCAGGGAATGATAAGGGTGGACATTGGAGACAGGGCATGGTGCCCCAACAGGCTAGACTGGAAAACACAAGTTTTTCTTGCTTGGTATATTTTAATTTGTTCTTCG
>NW_022103913.1:9058058-9065500 GCF_000313985.2 Echinops telfairi
TTTTTTTTTTTTAAAGCAGCTTTAGTCAAGTAAAATTTTTATGTGCTATTGTAAATATCAAATTAAATATATAGAGCTATGCAATCATCACTATCCTGATTTAGAACAATTCCTTTACCCCAGAAAGTTAATTTTAATTTCTGTTCCTACACTAGCCTTAGGCAAGCACTCAATGTCTAAGAGGAATACCTCTTTCTGCGCTGCCTTTCTTATGGTATCTTTAGCACTTTAAACTTTGGGAATATATCATCCGCTCCAAAATGAAATAAAATTCCGTTTTAAAAGCCATCAGCACCTCAATTATTTATTTAGATGTATAGTTGTGACTAAATCCTAGTATATTAAGAGCAGTGGATTTGTTTTTTGTTTAAAGAAGAATTTTAAGAACTGAAAATTGATGATAAATGTCACTTTGGGAGAAGTGTATACATAATTGTATTTACAGTACTTAAGGGAATTGACTATATTTGATTCCTCTTCTTTTAAGGTCATTTTGAGTATCCACCATATACTTCATCTACAGTAAGAAGCATCTATCATGTGAGAAATATTGAAGTCTATAAACTAAAACAGGTATGCACAGATATATTGCAATAGCTTTGAAATAATTAAAAAATAACTCCATAGACAAATGTATTTTGTTCATTTTGATAGGCTACTAGGAAGAGCTTAATTCAGTATTTAAATGTTTTGGTGGTATGATGTTGGTAGGAGGTTTACAAGTGGCTTTTAAAAATGGTTATAGATTTGTGTTAGTGAGTAATAAATACAACTTTTAATTCCGGACTTCAGCTGTTATTATGTAGTGTAAAGCTAAAGAGTATATAATAAAACTTAGGAAACCTAGAACCCATATAAGACAGAATCTGCCATTGAAAGCGAACTTAACTGTTTAACAAATACAACTAAAGTAGTAACAAAGCTAGAGACTATGGGGAAAGAATGTGAAGGTACTTTATTCCTGTAGAATACTTTAGAAACCCTGTACTGAAGACCAGAACTAATGTCCTACCTTGTCTGTTGTCCTACCCTGCCTCCGAAAAGAAGAATGATTTTGTTTGTTTTTTAAGACTTTTATTGGGGGCTCTTACCTCTCATCACAATCCAGGCATCCATCCAGGGTGTCAAGCACCTTGGCACCTATCCTGCCATCTTCATTGTCAAAGCATTCTCTGCCCACTGAGCCCCTGATATCAGCTCCCCATTTCTTCCCCCTTCTTCTCCCTCCCTCCCCCAGAATGATTTTTTTTTTTAAGACCAAGAGAAAGTTGATATCTTTGTCTAGAGCAGTGGTTCTCAACCTTCCTAGTGTCGCGGCCCTTTAATACAGTTCCTCATGTGGTGGTGACCCCAACCACAAAATTATTTTCTTGCTACTTCATAACTGTCATTTTGCTACTGTTATGAATCGGGCGACCCCTGTGAAAGGGTAGTTCAACCCCCAAAGGGGTCGTGAGCCCCAGGTTGAGAACCGCTGGTCTAGAGGGCTGAGTAGTGTGGTATTTCCCGACGGTCTGAAGTGGCCTCAGAATGGGATTATCCTGAGACCTGGGTCAATGCAGTGTAGGTGGGGGAGGTGCCATGGAGGAGTGGGTGAGAGAAAGAGGGGTTTCTTTTGCTCTATTTTGAAAAGCTTGCGTTCCCTATTTCTCTTCTTTAAGCTGAAGCAACCAATGGATGTTTTCTTATCCCATGATTGGCCAAGAAGTATTTATCATTATGGAAACAAGAAGCAACTTCTTAAGACAAAGTCTTTTTTCCGACAAGAAGTGGAAAACAACACATTAGGCAGTCCTGCAGCCTCGGAGCTTTTAGAGCACTTAAAGCCTACTTACTGGTTTTCTGCGCACCTTCACGTGAAGTTTGCGGCCTTGATGCAGCATCAGGTAGACAACAGCACTTTATTAGTTCATTGAAGCACACTGAAAGTCGTACATACATTCTAGGTACTCTTGACACTTACAAAGTTAAAGACCGAAAAGACCACTTTCCTTCTAAGAGTAGGTTCTTATTTGGAAGGGCAGGCAAATACAGAACAGGGCATTACGTTTGTGAGGGAGCAGAGCTACGCTGATGCTGTGGGAGTAGCCAATCCAGTGGTGGGTCTGTTGTATGGGCAGACATGAAGAGACAGAGCGAATTTCCAGTTTCCTCAACCTCCCCCGACTTTGCCAGCCTTCTCTTTGTGTGCCTTTGTCAAAAGAAAGACCACCTTTTCCTAGCAGTGTTCTCTTGCTGTAATCTGTGCTCTATCTTTCCTCGTCTCACCTGTTTCTAGCTGCCTGATTCTCAGTAGGACTTCTGTAGCTCCCTTCCCTTTTGACCTCCTGTGCTTTGCTGTTTTTCAGGGAAACTCTGTCATGCTGCGTCTAACGTGACTTTCATTTTCCTGACCCTCCCCTCCCCTCCTTCCCACTGTGTTTCTCTTACCTGGTTCAGTTTTTGAAGAACTTTATTATCGTTTACATACCACAAAATTACTCATTTTAAGCATATAAGTCAATGATTTTTGGCATCACAACTCAGTTTTAGAACATTTCCATCGCCTTCAAAAGATCTCTAGTGGCTGCTTGCAGTCAGTCTTCCTCTCCAGGCAACCACTGATAGGCCTTCTGTTTCTTTTTTTTTTTTTTTTCAGTTTTTAAAATCGTTTCATTAGGGGCTCATACAACTCTTATCACAATCCATACATACATCAATTGTGTAAAGCACATTTGTACATTCATTGCCCTCATCATTCTCAAAACATTTCCTTTCCACTTAAGCCCCCGGCATTAGGTCCTCATTTTTTCCCCTCCCTACCCTCTCCCCCCTCCCTCATGAGCCCTTGATAATTTATAAATTATTATTTTGTCATATCTTGCCCTGTCCAACGTCTCCCTTCACCCACTTTTCTGTTGTCCATCCCCCAGGGAGGAGGTCACATATAGTTCCTTATAATCGGTTCCCTCTTTCCAACCCACTTTCCCTCTACCCTCCCAGTATCGCCACTCACACCACTGGTCCTGAAGGGATCATCCACCCTGGATTCCCTGTGTTTCCAGTTCCTATCTGTACCAGTGTACATCCGCTGGTCTAGCCAGACTTGCAGGCAGAATCATGATAGTGGGAGCGGGGAGGAAGCATTTAGGAACTAGAGGAAAGTTGTATTTTTCATCATTGCTACATCGCACCCTGACTGGCTCGTCTCCTCCCTAAGACCCCTCTGCAAGGGGATCTCCAGTGGGGTAGGCCTTCTGTTTGTGTAGCTTTTGGGCCTGTGCCCATTATGTACATGACATCCACAATGTGAGTATCTGGTCTTTTGTGTCAGGCTTCTTTGATTTGTGTGCCTCTCTGGTTCATTCATGTTGTAGACTGTATGAGCATCTTGTTCTGTTCTGTTGTGTAGCATGACTGCATTCTCTGAGTTGATCACATTGTACTTTTGGTATTGTATCTACAAGAATCATTGCCTAACTCAAGGTTATAAATTTTGTATCCAAATTTTTTTAATGGTTTTAGCATTACCGTTAGTGCTTTTAAGGTCCCTGCCCTCTCTTCTTTAACCTCTGTGCTATATGCTTTATCATTGTGTTCCTCAAAACGATGTTCAGCAGCAGCATCATTCGTTTTGGCTGTGGCTTTTGCAGAGAAGTTGAAGCCGAGGGATCTGTGCAAGCCCATGATTGCACACGAGCATAGAAGAGACTAGTCTTTGGGAAGTAGCACTCTTTGACACATACTCTAGGCATACGCCTAATAAAATGATTTCCCTTAGGGCCAGTGTGGGAGTTACTCGTGATGGTTGAACTATCATCTTTCTTACTGTTCATATTATGTAGGCTGAGGACAAAGAAAAACCAGCCAAAGCAACAAGATTTTTAGCCTTGGACAAATGCTTACCGCATAGAGACTTTCTTCAGGTAAGAAATAGTGGAATGCTTTTGTAGTAGAGTAGTTTTTCTCTTTTAATTAAGCTAAATTATGTTTTAGGATAGTAAGATGGCATATATGTATTTCCTCTAGGTAATAGAAATAGAACATGACCCCAGGGCTCCTGATTACTTGGAGTATGATATTGAATGGCTCACCATTCTCCAGGCTACTAATGATCTTATTAATGTGACGGAGCGCTTGTGGAATATGCCAGAAAATAATGGACTGCACACAAGGTAAGCGTGACCTTATTTAGAAGCTGCACTCCCCATTCAGTTGTCGCCCTCCTTTCCGCTCCCCTTTGCCGTGCTCGTGGCAGTCCTATAGGTAGCAGGACGTTCATTGAGCATCTGCACGTGCACAGTTCAGTCGCCGTCACTCACGTTCCCTGTATTGTTCAGTTGTCCTCTTTCTGTTCCCACATTTTCCCATCAAAAATAAGGGAATTGTTGAGTGGATGTCAGAGCAATTCAAGGTTTATGAAAGCTACACGTTTTCATCAAAGGCGACAAGAAAAAAAATAAGCGTTGTGCACCAGTGTAATTCGGCATATGTGTGAATAAATATTCAGCATATGGTGGAGATTTGGTTCCTACAGTAACATAATTATGTTTGCTTTAGGATGTGAGTTAAGGATTGCCTTATTTAAAAGTTGTTTTTATTTCAAATGGGTAATTAATGTAATGATGAAATTAATTTTCCTAAATGGAATTTTAATATTCTTGCACCTCAAGTTCATAGTTAGGATTTCTTCATTTGTCTAAAACTGATAAAATGTTAAAAGGTATTATTTTGCACTTTTATAGGTGGGATTACAGTGCAACAGAAGAAACTATGAAAGAAGTATTGGAAAAATTGAATCATGACCTCAGAGTTCCATGTAACTTCAGTGTAACAGTGGCATGCTATGACCCCAGCAAACCCCAGAACCAAATGCAGCTGGTTCATACGATCAATCCTCAGACTACTGAGTTTTGTGCCCAACTTGGCCTCACAGACATTAATGTCAGGCTGCAGAAGGCCAGTGAAGAACCTCATTTGCGTGATGAATCTGAAGAGCAGGAGGACGTGGAGAGCAGTGACTCAGGAGAACCGAGTGAATATAACACAGACACCTCTGCACTCTCTTCTATCAATCCTGATGAAATAATGTTAGGTGAAGAAGATGAGGAAGAGGAAGAAGACAGCATTACAAGTGCACGAAGTGACATGAATACCCCATCCGTAGAGCCTTCATCTGATCAAACGTCGGACTTTTCAGCAAGCTTCTCTGATGTCAGGATCTTGCCAAGTTCTATGATTGTATCTGATGACACTTTGGGTTCCCCAATTGCTAGAGAGGGGACACCTGGGGAGCCCGAGGAGTCAGGGAGTGGGAAGGACTTGACTGGGGTGCCATTGAAGAGGCTGAGCGATGAACACGAACCTGAACTAAGAAAGAAAATTAAGAGGAGGAATCAAGCCATTTATGCTGCAGTAGATGATGATGATGCAGCATAAGATGATGATGATGCAGCATATAATTGTCTTAATATTTTATAGAGATACTTGATTCTCAGAGACCATATTTTTTTAAGAGCTGAATTTTTGACTCAAGATTTAGTTTTGTAATAAAGAAGCAACTGTTGGATAACTTTAATTGACTTGTCTTTAGGCCGTATGTTTCAGATACAAGCATATTAAAATTTCCTGTACTTACTTGATTGACTACATTTTTCCAAGGCATATATTATCCACTTCCATTTTTTTCACAAGTACTTAATGAGCACCAACTTTGTGCCAGTCATTCTTTTATAAGATAGGAACATTGCATTGAGTAAAAGGATACTTTGCCTTCAATAAGTTTTCACTAATATGAATATTTTGGTGTATAAAATATGATATGTATATGTTTACTAAGTCACATTGTATATACATTTATGTATGTGTTCTTTTCATTTATTATCAATATTTCCCCCAGTCAACTCTTAATGTTTGTCAAATATATATTGAAATTGAAGAAGGTAGTCTGGTTTCAGAGATAAGTTCCTTATCAATACAATAAACATTGATAAGCACACAATCTTACACTTAACTGTTGAGATTAATGTAACCAAGTTAACTTTCCTGTATTATATCTTAGCTTTAGCTGTAACTTCTGTAACTAATACTGTGTATGAGTCTTTTTTGGCAAAGCTCAGTTTAGCATTAATTACTGATGGGGAAGAAGTCGCACAGGTGCTGCTACTCATGCTGCAGATACGTTGTTACTATTTAAACTTCTGAAGCTCCAGGTGGAAAAATTAGACTCATCGAGAACCAGGGGCCAGTTTAGATTTACATAGCACATCAGTTTCCTCTTGTCATTCCTCCATTTGAAAAATGTGGACTCCAGGGCTAATCCTGGGTTTTGTGTCCTTTGGCTTTTTTGTTTACTTTCTTGGATGAATAGGACATTTAATTATCATATTCTGATTCCCATTGTTACATTACCTTAAAGGATTGAAAGCTATGGATTTCCGCCTACTCCGATTTAGTTGTATTTCGTAAGCTCTAGTATCTCCCCTCCCCGGAAATTTTAATAAAGATAAGAGTTAAAAAAGCAGACAGTCCACTGGCTTACCAAACTTAAGACACAAGGACCCCCCCTAAAAAAAAAATGACAATATAGAAATAACCACTGAAACAGGTTATTCAATTCAATAAGCATAAGATCACTGCATAATTTGGCATAAATATATTTGAAGTTTAAATGAATGATTTTTTAGGAGATAGAATTTCCTAAAGTTAATACAAAGTGAGATGGAAAATTTACATATTCTTGTAGAGAAATGTTTCAAAGATTTGTCCTGCAAGACAAAATAGAAAAACATTTGACTTAGATGGCCTTGGGTGGAAACTACTGAATCTTAAAGATCAGCTCATGTCCAACACTATGTAAGCTTCAAAATAGAGAAAATGAAGGAAGTTTTTTGGATTCTTTATGATGCAGCTGTATCTGATAAGCTTAAATCTGATCAAAACTGCACAATAAAGGAAATTAGAAATGAATCTCCATATAAACATTGATGGAAATGTTCTAAGTGAAATACCAAACAATCTACAAGAGAAAAAAATATATAACTCTCAGCCTAGAAAACACAAATGCAGATGAGACGGGAGCGTTTTATTGAGCAAGTATTAAGCCAGCCTGTTTTAGCATCACAAGCAGTGAGCTAAAGGCATTGCAGAGAGAGAAATCTTTTCCTTAATCTGTTACAGTTGAGAGGATACAACTGGTTACATTCATGTTTAAGATGAAATGGCTAGTTTTCCAGTGTCTTTATGGTAGGATACTTGGAAGTTCCCATATGAACTTGTGTATAAGCCAAGTTTTTCAGCACATTTTAAATTCCGTTTTTGTGGTAAAATTAGGTGCATTGGCTGATATTTGGGTTGGCTTACACTCGAGTGTATACGGATGCTTAGTTTCTACTAGGAAACGGGGAAGTTGGGCAATGAGTTTTTGAGGAAATACTCTCACCACACTGCTCCGTCCCTCTGCC
>NW_022103913.1:9065643-9066667 GCF_000313985.2 Echinops telfairi
CATTTTCTGTTAATTCTGCACCATGTTTTACATACTTTCTAGAAAAACAAATACATTATATAAGATAGTACTGTTACAACATTTTATTTATATTTTTTTCACCTTTTTCTGGAAAACTTGAAATCACTAAAATATCCAAGTTTATGCTAAATTGTCAAGCAATTGTCAGAATTACAAATTTTGGTACAATTTTTGCTCGGGAATAGCCTTTAAGTATACCAACGGTGAATGCTTAAGCCAATATATATTTTTCATCTCAAACACACTTTTTTATTTTCTTCAGTACGATTTCCCCATGGAAAATGACTTCTTGAAGTGATGACTTTTGCCCACTATAGCTGATCTTCAGTTAATTTTCTTTTGCCAACCATTTTATTAGGAGCTAATCCAGACATACCATTCCATAGTTCATTCATATCAAGCAGTGTTGTACAGTTGCTACCAAGATCAGTTTCAAAACATTTTCTTTCTTCTTGAACTCCTTGATATCAGTTCCTCCTTAGCCTGCCCACTCCCACCTCTCCCACTATACCCCCAGGGACCCTTATTCTAGTGGTTTCCATAGATTCACCTATCCTGGGTTTCATAGACCAAAGAACAGAAAAACATAAAGATTCAAAAAGACTACCAACAATGAGAAAATACAACAGAGATAAACCCCAATATGAAAAAAAAAATTTTAAACCATATCAAGCCCAAAGTGTATCAGAAAGGAGATGAAGTGACATTGTTTAAATTGTTCAAGTCAGGTTTATTCTACTAAAGTCATCTCTATACTCTGTGTCTGATCACCAGGTTATTCCCATCCCTCAGTTGTGGTCAGGGGGAATCACCAGAGGCTTATTCCCTGTGGAGCGCCTGCAAATATACTGGGGCTCCCACTGTCACCCATAGCTTTCTGCACACCAGAATCTCACAATTTAAACTCTGATACTATTCCTTTCTTTGGATTCAGATTTAATAATTTGCAATCTTTGGATCACAGATGTTGGTGTACTTCCATGTGGATTTAGTTGACATCTCA
>NW_022103913.1:9067222-9069138 GCF_000313985.2 Echinops telfairi
AGCGGGGAGGGAGGGGAAAAAATGAGGACCTGATGCCAGGGGCTTAAGTGGAGAGGAAATGTTTTAAGAATGATGAGGGCAATGAATTTACAAATGTGTTTTACACAATTGATGTATGTATGGATTGTGATAAGAGTTGTATGAGCCCCTAATAAAACGATTTAAAAAAAAGTCCTGTTATGTCTGATAGCTGGGCTCCATCTAATTTCTTCACCACACACTGTAGCACCCATGTCTTCAGTGTTTCCTTCATAAGGGCGAGCATTGAGCAGAGCCATGTCATAAGAACTAATTGTTCTTAGATTGGAGCTAGGATTAAGTGTGAGTCCAAAATCCATTCCTCATTCTGTTTTGTTTTTTTTAATCTGTCTCTGGTTCACGTTAGAGACATCCTTGTTAATTTATGGTAGATGATCTTATTGATCATCTTCCTGTAGCATAAGGACCTTCTGTTTATAGTGTCATTGATTAGCCCATGGTCCTAATTTTAAAACACTATCGAGAGTGGGAGATTAAACAAGTGTAAACTCAACTACACATGGCAATACCTAGATTATTGATGTGTACAGAATAAATCCTTACATGACGACACTATTTGCAGAAACTATGAGAGTTGGTGATCAGGCAAAACTCACAATACTGACAATGCCAGCCACTGGCAGATTAAAACATGCCTTAATACAGCAAGTAGGGCATTGAAACAATAAGTAAATGTTAGTCTGCCTACTGACAATTCAATTCTTTTGGTATAGCTGTCTTCTGCTTCTTCACTCACCATGTAATTTCAGGTTTAAGACCTCAGGTTACAGGTGTGTTTGAGATAGGGTCTAGTTCACCTAGTGGGGTTTCCACATTGGGTCCCCAGACATGACTTTTGAGCGTGTTGTGTGCCTAAAAGCCGCAGGATTCAGCAGCCCAGTGTTCTATGGAACATGTGCCATTGAGGTGATTCTGACTCATGGTAACTCAAGCAATGTCCATGAAAATTTTTTTTAGTCACACATTAGGTTTACTGGGTGTTCTGCCACCTTTATTGCTTGTCCTTTCAAATAATTGCCTGTATTATTTTGTAGTTAATTCCAATTATACCCAATCTAAACATAAGGTGCATTTAAACTCTTGAGTCTGGTAACCTAAACTTTTATTTATTTATTTTTTTAATTAATTGATGCCCAGCCTAAGGAATTTTTCCTGAGCGTTGGTGGATTACACAGGGCTGCTACTGGGCAGGTTTGCAGTTCAAAACCACCAACAGCTGCACAGGAGAAAGATGAGACTTTGTGTTCTTGGAAATATTTCCAGTCTTAGAAACCCACAGGGACATTTCTACCCTGTCCTATGGGGTCTCTGTGAGTCAGACTGTGGAGTCAAGAACAGCGAGAGTTAAGTTTAGTCAATTACATAAAGTAGCATATTTACATGATCCTTTCACAGCAGTTCTCACCCTGTGAATCACGATCCCTTTGGGGGTCGAACCACCCTTTCATAGGGGTTGCCCGATTCATAACAGTAGCAAAATGACAGTTATGATGTAGCAACAAAAATAATTTTATGGTTGTTGGTGGTGGGGTCACCACAACATGAGGAACTGTATTAAAAGGTCGTGGCATTAGGAAGGCTGAGAACCTCTGCTTTAGGCCTTTACTGATTGTTCTTTCCAAACATCTTATTTCCCAGATGGCAAGTACAAACTCAGCCATGCCTTGATCTAGTGTGAGTGTTATTGGGCCCTGGTTCAAGAGGACAGACTGAACTTCCGTTGTCAAATGCAGATGATTTAGATGCTTTGAGGTCAGACCCATCTCAGATCATTTTTCACGGGAGTCTAAATCAGTGGTTCTCAACCTTCCTAAGGCCGCGGCCCTTTAATACAGTTCCTCATGTTGTGGTGACCCCAGCCATAAAATTATTTTCAT
>NW_022103913.1:9069766-9072278 GCF_000313985.2 Echinops telfairi
GGGGGGCGGGATCATTAATATTATTTTAATACCCACCAAGTCGTAGCCAGCCACTTTTGTTTGTAATGGATTCCAGACAACTTGCATATCAAAGTTAATTGAGTGGCATTTAAACATGTTTTCTGCAGTCCCTATTAACAGTCTTTCTGTTTGATTTTTAATCTATATGTTTCTCCTTTGTATCTTGGAATAATCTTAGCTTCTGTGCCCAATTGCTTCCTTAAACATAAACAGTCTTAGATCCCCATGTCCCCACCAGCTTCTACTTTAAAGAAAATTCCTATACTTGTAAAACTGCTACAAAGGGTATAACTCCAAACTATAACAACCTGCTTTTTATCACCTTTAAAAACAAGGAAATGTAATTCTTAACATAACTGAAGTAACCACTATTGTGAATTAAATAGTAAGGCTGTCTCTGAGAACACTAGTAAACTTCCCAGACTACTTCCATTCAGCTTAGTTCAGAACTGATATCAATTATTCTTCAAACCTGGATGTCCTTTGTGGGAACCACAATCCACTCACTTTTCCTTTGTTCTGGCTTTGAAGCATAAATTCAGCTGGGTTTTTCTTGTACATTGTATTACAGTGTAAATTCTAAAACACATGGTTTTGGGAAGGTTGTCGTCTGCTTCAGGAGCCTGAACTCTATTTTGAGACTTGACATAAGTTCAGATACTATCTTAGTTCATTGTGATACTTCAGCAATGTGGCTATGTTTCAGGAGACCAGAGCAAACCTGGGGAAGTTTGCCCTCAGGAAGCACAGGGTTGAAAGTGTAAGTAGTATATAGAAAGATGCTCACAAAAAGAACTAGGGATGTTGTCTGGGCATTAACCAAAAACAGTCTCTCAGACTCATGTAATGTAAATTAAAGATTGGGGTGCTGGCTTGCCTTGTAATCATGTGCTGAGTCTGACTCAGATTGCATGGCCACGAACTACACCCTGACCACCAGGTAGACAGGCAATCAAAGCCCCAGAACCAATCCTGTAACCTTTTTGAAACTCGCAGTTAGGTATTATCCCAATTATGGTCCTTTCTCTGTTCCTGAAGGCCCATCGGTGGCTGTGATGAATTGACCAGCCACCAAACATTATCTTGTGATGGTTTCTTTCGTTCTTGATTGTATGTAATGAAAACCAGGACTATGATTCAGTAGATTCCATCCACCTCTGCATTGTATACATGCTGCTGATTTCCCTCATCTGGCATTACTGACTTTGTTTTGTTATTGTTCTGTTTAAAGCTTAATAAACAGATTTCTATGTAGCATATTTGAATATGAGATATTTTCCCCTTAGAACAGTATTCATAGCCCTGCAGTTGATCACTAGGTCCCTTTTAGTGTGGTGAAAGCCTGCCTGTTTTCTAGAACAGCTTTATGTGGATAAATCTTCTGCTTGAGAGGGGTCACAGATTTCTTCTGGCAGGTCCTTCTAATAGTTATGGTACTATATAATGCAGTAAAGTAAAAGGATATAAGATTAACACAAATTGATAGTTTTCACATGCACGATTACCAGTGATAAGAAAATAGAAGAAAAGATTCCAATAACAACAACAATGAATAATAAAAATACAAGAACTACACAGAATTTATGATGAAAACATCAAAATATAAAATCAATCATTTGCCCTAGATTTGAACTAGTGGGAAACCTTTTCTTAGTTTTGGTAGGTAAAGTGATCACTTTTCCCCATCTCATATGTAA
This sequence comes from Echinops telfairi, assembly GCF_000313985.2. Lineage (NCBI taxonomy): Eukaryota > Metazoa > Chordata > Mammalia > Afrosoricida > Tenrecidae > Echinops > Echinops telfairi. The sequence continues at coordinate 9,071,485 of NW_022103913.1, forward strand.
ATTTAACATCTTCGTAGTAAAAATACAAAATTCATTGTTACTGAGTCACTCTGACTCATAGCAACAATGCCATAGTCCTTACAGAAGGAGACTGCCACATCTGTCATCACATTGAAAGAAAATTGTTCTCAATTTTGTTTATTTTGTGGTGCTAGAGAAATTGATTTTATAGTTCATGTGGAAAATAGATAAGAAGAGCTAGGAAAATCCAGAGCAGAACAAAACAATTTACTGGACCTATCACATATTAAAATATACTATAAATAAAACAATGTGATATTGGGGCATAAATGGGCACACCAGTGAAACAGAACGATTAGAAATAAGCCCAAACATATATAACATTTCCATTTATGATTCATGTGGCATCTCAAATTATTGAGGAAAAGACCTTTAAAAATAGTATTGGATGTCTGAGTAGCCATTTGGAAAGAAAGAAAATTGAATTCATACTTTGCAAAATAAAGTTAAAATAGAGATCTAAATGTGAAGAATGAAAGCATATAAATACTTAAATATAAATATATACTTAAAAATAAATTTCCTTATAAGTGAAAACCAAAGAAAATCTTTGCAGCTGTATCTCAAAATCTAGATATAATAAAAGAAAAAGTGGATGCATTGTAATATATATTAAATATATATGTACACACACACATATCTTTTTATGGCAAAGAAGACAACTTACCATAAACAAAGTTAAGCATTTCTTTAATGAATTTTTGTTTTGGCTGTAAGATTTGGCAGCTACAGCTTGGTTTTTACCTCCCACTAGTGGGGTACATGCTGAATCA
>NW_022103913.1:9072602-9074167 GCF_000313985.2 Echinops telfairi
GGGAAGGCAGAGAGAGTGGGTATGGCCTCCAGTGAGCTATTTATCTCAGTTGCACCTCCAAACGAGGTCATCAAGCTGCGACCTGATTGACTAGCTAGATTCCACCCTTTGCTCAAGTTCACAGGAGTTTATGTAACTGCCACAGATCGATTTTGAAAAATGTTGTTTTCTTTCTGAATGCTTTTAGTGTTTTCTGTTTACCCAGTTTATTTATTTATTTAAATTAAATCATTTTATTTATTTATTTTTCAAATTTTAAATTGCTTTAAACTTTAATAAAGTAAAATTTCATGTTTCCCATTATTGACTTTGTAATTTGAGGATACACATTTCTAAATATGAAAAAAATTCCTTTCTTTCTTAGCCTTTTCTCACTGATGCAGCTCTCCATTTTCGTAAAGCTTCTTCTTTTTTTAAAAATCATTTTATTAGGGGCCCATACAACTCTTATCACAATCCATACATACATCAATTGTGTAAAGCGCATTTGTACATTATTGCCCTCATCATTCTCACCTTTTACTTTCATCTTGTCCCACTATCGTGCTCAGCCTTCCTTTGGGTTTCAGTCATTTCTCTCAGTTACATTGCTCTTGCTGCATCCCTACCAGGCCTCTCACACCCTCCTTGCCACTAATTTTGGATCACTTCTTGCTCCCTTGTCCCTGGGTTGGTCAACACCACCTCCTTTCCCCCACCTCCCTCTCTCCAATGTCCTCCCAGAACCACCAGTCCCGTTGTTTTCTCCTCCATACTGTTCATCCAGCCTATCTTATTTAGATAGACCTACAGAGATAATAATATGCACCAAAAAACCAGCCCAGGTCAGACTGGGCCAGTGTTGTCCCCCATAGGGCCATGGGTTAGCGAGGGACATCATGTCTCAAAGTGGGATCAGCCATATGGTCCACTCTGTGGCTCTTCGGAGTAGGGTTATCGTCCTCCAGGCCTGGTGGGCCAGGATGTGCTCCACTCTCTCTTCCTCCCCATTCATTTGCTTCTGTGTGCTCTGATCAGACCCGTCCCTCTCCCTGAACTATAGCTTCAGTGCTGTCCTCTGAAGTAAATTCTTCTATGGGGAGGGGCAGTTGTCCAGTAGCTGCTGTTTACCCTGATTATATGCAATTTGATTGTGTTGCCATGATGTATGTTTCTTGGTGTTTCTTGTGTCTGGGGTTTGTTAACATTTTTGAATCTGTGGATATTAAATAGTTTCTATCAAGTTTGGAAACATTTTGGCCACTGTTTCTGCAACTATTTTTCTATCTCCCAACATCGTTGTTTTTTTTTTTTTATCAACGACAACCCTACCACTAAAGCCATTCAGTTTACTTACCATCTCTGGAGTTTTCATTTCTGAAAGTTTAACTTGGGTCTTTTTAGATACCATCTACCTCTATTTAACATTTGGAATACATGCGACACATTAATAAAAACTCCTCATGTGTCCTTGTTGGCTGATTCTGACACCTTGTTGTAGATAGGGGTCATCTGTTCGTTCCGACTCATAGGGACCCTCTGAACAGCATAACAACGCACTGCCTGATCCTATGCCATTCTCACAA
>NW_022103913.1:9075699-9078946 GCF_000313985.2 Echinops telfairi
GAGAGAGAGAGAGAGAGAGACTGAGAGAGAGAGAGAGAAGAGCTTTATATCAAGAAGGCCCAGTGCAGCTCAAGTCCGTAAGTCCCATGCTAGTCCATAAGTCTCTCTTCAGACTCTCATAGCCACGTGACACTGACACAGAAAGGTGAACCAAAGCAGGAAGCAGGAAGGTCACAGGCTGGTGGGGGCAGAGTCATGTGGATCCAAAGTCAGTGCAAACATGGCAGGGCACCAGCAGCTCTCAAGGTCAGGTGCCCACCTGGGGCCAGGTGGGCCGCCCCTTGAGGCAGGCAGTTTCAGCAGGCAAGAAGGCCGAGGGACAAAGAGAGAGATTATCTCTGTTCATCTTGCTCTTACAAAAAATCTTATGACATCCGGGAGGTGTCATCAGGCTGCGACTTGACTGACAGGCTTAACCCCATTCCTAGGCAAGAGTGTGTAATTGACATAATTCCTAACAACCACATCATTTAAAGTTTATGATTAGTTTTCCAGTTATTTGAAGAATTATGCAGAGATTTAGATCAGATTGCATGAATTTATAGAGTGATTTTGGTAATATTAACATTTTCACTATATTAATTCTTCCTATCCACAAGCATGGGACACACTTTTATTTGTGTAAGTCTCTTAATTTCTTGAAGTGTTTTCTAGTTTTCTTTGTATAATCTTTTGTTTCTCTGGTAAGATTTATTCCTAAATATTTTATCTTTTGGATAGTTATTGGAAATGATATTGCTCTTTTAATTTCCTTTTCAGAGTCCTTTTTCTTTAATATACAAGAATCCAGTTGATTTTATGTACTTATAGCTTGCTGTTCTTCCCAAATTTTCAATTAGTTCTAGCAATTTTTCAATTGAATCTTCAGGGTTTTCTACAAATAGAATTATATCATCTGAAAATAAAGAGAGTTTTGTTTCTTCTTTGCCAATTTGGATACCTTTAGTGTTTTCAATGTCCTATATGTCTGGCTAAGACTCCCAGGATTATATTAAATAAGAATGATGATAAAGGACAACCCCATTTGGTTCCTGCTTAAAAGGAGCATGTTTTCAATTTCTCTCCATTAAGTGAGATGCTAGCCATTGGTTTTGCATTTATGATCTTTATTATATTGAGAAATTACCCTTCTGTTCCTACTTTATTGTTTTTTTAAATCAAGAACAGATGTTGAATTTTGTAAAATGCTTTTTCTGCATTGATTGATATAATCATAAGGGTTTTTCCTTTGTTTTATTTATGTTGTAAATTACACTGATTGTTTTTCTAATACTGAACAATCCTTGGATACCTAGCATGAATCCCACTTGATTATTTTGTTGTTTTTTTATCATTAATGTTTTGCTGAATTCTGTTTGGCAGAATTTTGTTGAAATTTTTGGTGTCTATATTCATAAAGTGAGCTAGTCTGGGTAGACTAGAGAAACAAAATTCATAGACACTCGTATTTTATGAGAGAGTTTATATAAAGGTTAAGTGTACATTAAGAAAGCATCCCAGCCCAGTCCAGTCCAAGCCCATAAGTCTGACATTAGCCCATATGTCTGACACAGGTCTACAAAGTCCTCCTCAATCTCACAAAACACATGCAATGACACCGAATTCAGGATGAAAGCCAATTCAGTGAGCATGTAAGCATCCCAGAGCTGGCAGGGGTCTCCATGTGGCTTCTCCAGTACCCAGGGCTGCATCAGGGTAGGTCCATGTGGCTTCTCCTCAGGGATGTCTCACAGGAAGTGAGCCTTGCCAGCTGAAAGAGGGAACTAGTTAAGGCAGTCAGACACTGGTCCGACTTCAGAGAGCAAGAGACAAGAAAACCCAGGCTCGCCCTTCTATCTCTCAGCCCTTCAATTAATCCCACATGTGTTCATTGCCCAGGTTGGCACGATAAACCTTAAGTATCACATAAAGGATAGTGGTCTTTAATTTTCAGTTCTGTGATATCTTTGACTGGTTTAGGTATCAGGCTTATACTTTCTTGATACAATTATCTTGGTAGTATATTATCCTTTTCTATATTCTGAAATAGTTCATGTAGGATTGGTGTTTACTTGGTAGAATTTCCCTGTAAAGCTATCTGGTCTCAGACTTTTTAATGTTTTTAATGACCAGATCTATTTCTTCTTGTGTTATAGGTTTGTTGAGGCTCTCTTCATCCATTTGTTTTAATTTAAGCAGGTAATGTGTTTCTAGAAATGAATCCATTTCTTTTAGGTTTTCAAATTTCTTGAAATACAAATTTTAATAAGATTGTGTGATTATTATTTTTATTTTAGCTGATTCTGTTGTGATACCACCTGTTTAATTTCTTATTAATAATATTTGCTTTTTGTTCTTTTTTCTTTGTTAGGTTTGCCAGTGATTTACCAATTTTTTCCATTCTTTTGTAGAACCAACTTTTCTTGTTGATTTTTTCTATAGTTGATTTACTGATTCATTTATTTCTATTCTAATTTTTATTAGTTATTTTCTTCTAGTGTCTAAGGTTTTGTTTTGCTAGTCTTGTTTTAGTGGTTGTAATCAATGTGTTAACGTGTTTATTTTAATTCTTCCTTTTTGTTATGTGAACTTATTGCTATAAATGGCTCCCTGAGTACTACTTTTGCCATGTCCAGAGATTATAGTATGTTATACTTTTGCTCTCCTTTGTTCCAAATAATTTTAAAGTTGTATTCGTTATTTCTTCTTCTTCTTTCTTCCTTTTAAAAAAATATATTTCTTCTTTTAAAACTGGTAGTTTTAAAGAGTTGTTCCAGTTCCATGTAATTAATTTTTGTTGTTGTTGTTGATTGTCCATTGGTTGATTTCTAGCTTTTTTCTTTTACAAATCATTTTATTGGGGTCGTGTACAACTCTTATCACAATCCATATATATCCATTGTGTCAAGCAGGTTTGTACATTTGTTGCCCTCATCATTCTCAAAACATTTGCTTTCTACTTGAGCCCTTGATATCATCTACTCATTTTTTCCCCTCACCCCCTCCATGAACCCTTGATAATTTATAAATTATTATTATTTTTCATGTCTTATACTACCCAATGACTCCCTTCACCCACTTTTTGGTTGTCCACCCCTCAGGGAGGGGGTTATATGTAGATCCTTGTGATCGGTTCCCCCTTTCTACCCCAACTTCCCCTTACCTTCCTGGTATCGCTACTCTCATTACTGGTCCTGAGGGATTTATCTGTCCTGGATTCCCTGTTTCCAGTTCCTATCTGTACCAGTGTACATCCTCTGGTATAGCC
>NW_022103913.1:9079993-9081674 GCF_000313985.2 Echinops telfairi
CAGAGCAAGGAAGTCCCGAAGGAATACCAAAAGTAGACTTTGGGGTCATGGTGTGGTACCCTATCAGATTCGACCGGAAAATACTCCTAAAGGTCACCAAACAGATGTTGAACAATTACAGGCTTTTCTTTTTTGTGTCATTGTTTTTTTTTTGTTATTGTTGTTTTGTTTTCTTTTGTTGCTTTGTTCTGTTCTGTCTTATTTGTGTGCATATTATTATCTCTGCAGGTCTATCTAGATAAGATAGGCGGGATAAACAATCTGGAGGAGAAAACAACAGGACTGACAGTTCCAGGGGCAGTGGGCGGGGGAACATGAGAGAGGGGGAGGAGGGGGAAAGGAAGTGAGTGTTAACAAACCCAGGGACAAGGGAACAACAAGTAATCCAAAATCAATGGCAAGGATGGTATAGTAGGCCTGGTAAGACTTGATCAAGGGCAATGATTTCCAGTTTTATAGCATATTGATCTGAAACATTGGCTTGTGGTATTTTGATTTTTAGAATTTATTGATGCTTACTCTATGGCCTAAATATATCTACTCTGGAGTATGTTCTATGTGCACTAGAAAAATTATGCTTTTGTTGAGGTTGAGTGAACTGTACTGTATATAGAGCAAGTTGATTCATTGTGTTGTTTAGCTCTTTAGTATCTGTTGATTTTCTTTCTACTTGATCTATCTTTGCTCGAAAGTGATGTACTAAGGTCTCCTATTATGAGCTATTTGTTTTTTCATTTCTATAAGCATTTGATTAATGTATTTTGGAAGTCTTTCATTGGGTGCATTGATGTTTAGTAGGGGTATATCTTCTTGTTCAAGTGTGGCTTTCATCATTATATAATGAACTTCTTTGTCTCTCCTGATAAGTTTTACTTTATTTATGTCTCTTTTTGTTTTCTTTTGATTCCCATTGGTGTGATACATTTTTTTCCATCTTTAATTTTCAAGTCTGTTTGTCTTTCTATCTAAGGTATGTTTCTTGTATGCAGCATATTAGGAGCTTGTACTTTCGTATGCACTCTGTTAGTCTCTGTCTCTTAACTGCTAATTTAGTCAATTTATATTCAATGTTGTTATTATAGGTATGATTTTATTGCTGTTATCTTATTTTTAAAATGATGTTATTGGTTTCATTTTTTATGATATTTTCTGTGCTGCTTTCCTTTTGTTTATTTTCTTGTCAATTTTTTCTTTGTTTTTTAAAAATTTATTTTTATCTTACTGTGAACAAGATTTTATGGCTTTAACATTTTTTGTTTTGTTGGTGTTTTAACATTGTCTTTGAGATTTCTTTGATCTTTATTGTTTTCTTTCCAAATTGAAGACAGCTTATTTTCTGTTGTGAATGACTTGATATCTTCTGTCTTTGAATACTACCCTTTTCCCTCTATTTTGTTGTTGCTGTTGTCTTCCTTGTGGAAATGTTACCTGAATTCTTTATTTTGATTTGTATTGTTCTGTTTCACTTGTGAATAAATTAAGTAGGATGATTATTCGATAATAATGTCTTGTGTGATGATTTTAGGTTGCTGTATGTTGTTGTTCCTGATTTTCTGTCTATAGAGCTCCCCTGGAGTTGTGGTTACAAGTTAGTTAGTTTGAAACCACAGCCCTCCTGTGGGAGAAAAAAGAGACTTTCTACTCCAGTAAAAAATTACAAGCTCAGAAACCTACAGGGACA
>NW_022103913.1:9082583-9084874 GCF_000313985.2 Echinops telfairi
GTCCTAAACTCCCTTATAGCAAGATATAAAACTTTCTCTTCCTCCAAGGCTCTACATCCACATAAGCATGTATCCAGTCAACTGGGCTATTTGCCCTTGTTTGCACATGTGTGCAGAGATTGGCTGCTCCTTCTGAGGCATGGCATTTTTTTTTTTAATATCAGGATTTGGCCAAACATCAAAACCGTGCATTTGTTGTAGATTTCAAGAGTCAAGAGTGGCTAGGTAGTTTGGCACTACCCTGCCTGAAACAGGAGCTGAAGGCTGGAAACAATTAAATACTGTTCCAGTAAAAATCCTGGTTTGGGGCTGGCTCCCAAGTCCCCGTGGAGTGCTGGGCAACAATCAGGACAACCAACACAAAAGTGAGAGAAAAAGCTGTCTATACTGATGGCTGGGCCTAGATTCCATTTGGGGCAACAGACAGGCAGGTGGTACCATGTTGAGCCCTGGATCTGAGAAGAGATGCAGTTTAAACCTCTTGTGCTGATTTCCCCTCATGCTGCACAGGCCCATCTAATCCTGCACTCTCCCAGAGCTGGCTCCCTTCTCCCTGCCTGCATTCAGGGAACATGTTGCCACCATCCCGTTCCTGACAGTTTCAGTTCAACAGCTAATCTGAATCTCCCTTAACCAGTGGGAAGGCCATGAGCAAGTTGTGACCCTCTCAGCCACGGGTGAAGGAGTCTGTACATTCTTCTACCCAGTTTTAATCATCTTTGCTTCTCTACATGCAGGCTCGGCTCCCTCAAGTATGCAGGGGAGACAAGTTAATGTCTCACACATTACTAGTTAGTTATGGGTGAGGAGATGAGACACCAGCTCACCTTCCCCCTTCTCCTCCCTTGAGGTCCGTAATGCTAGCGGAGGGGCAGCTTGCAGGTGTCTTATTAGCGCAGCACAGAATCCATGACCTTTGTTGTTTTGTTGTGTATGTGTGTGAGTTGCTACCTCTGAAACACCAGGGTGTAATTGGTAGGGGTTTCTGTGCCTTAAGGGAGGTCCAGAATTCAAGTTCTTGAGTCTTTTCCAGTTTTCCAGAAGTTTCTTTGAAGAGGATTTCACAAATTGCATGGCCATATGTTATCATACTCTGCCTGAGTTTGTTTTATTTTGATACAACTGATTTCATTTAGAAAAAATTCCAGCCAATCTGTCCATTGTAAAATATTTTGACAACTTCTGTACTTCATCTTCCTTTATTCTTCAGATGTTTCCTTATCAAAAGCCATTAGTTTCATATTTTCCAATTTTTCTTCTTTAGGCCGAGTTTACGATGAAGTTGGAGTTATAATGGTCATTGGGAATTGGTGCAGTTCAATTTTATGTTGTTAGTTAAACAGTGCTCAGCTTTCTATTCCTTCTATTCTAATGAAACCAACTTCATTGTAGACTAGACCATAACTTGTTATCTGCTGTGTTTTGAATAGTAAATAATAAAACTGAACATCTGCAATAGAATACCTGAGATATAATAAAATATATAATATATAGTAATAATATCAGCAAAGCAAATGCTGTAACTTGTATGAAGTAGATATTACTAACAATAAAATTAAAAATTAGAAAAGACACATAGACTGAGGGAATGGAATTGAGAGTCCAGGAATAAACTCAAATACCTATGATTAACTGAGTTATGACAAGGGTGTCAAATCTATATGACAGGAAAAGAAGCGCCTCTTTGATAAATAGTCCTGGGAAGATGAAACCCTATCCATGCTTCACAACATGCACAAATAAATTAAGGACCTAAATGTGCAAGATAAGACCATAAAACTTCTAGAAGATCACGTAGGGACACTGCTTACAGGAATAGATTATTTAATAATAATAGCACAAACAGCAAAAGGCATAAAATAAATAAATAAATAAATAGGACTTCATAAAATTTAAAACTTTTGTTCATCAGAACACTTTGCAACCAGGAGGGTAAGGTGGGGGGAGAAAAGGGGAACCAATCATAATGATCTACCCATAACCCCCTCCCAGGGGGATAAACAACAGAGAAGTGGGCGAAAGGGAGACAGTGGTTGGTGTAAGACATGAAAAAACAATTTCTAAAGAAGGGAGACAGTGGTTGGCGTAAGACATGGAAAAAAAAATCTAAATTATCAAGGGTTCATGAGGGAGAAAGGGTGAAAAACGAACTGATACCAAGGGCTCAAGTAGAAAGAAAATGTTTTGAAAATGATGCTGGCAACATATGTACAAATGTGCTTGACACAATGGATGTATGCATGAATTGTGATAAGAGTTGTAAGAGCCCCCAATAAAATCATCAAAAAAAA
>NW_022103913.1:9087049-9088452 GCF_000313985.2 Echinops telfairi
AGAATGATGATGGCAACAAATGTACAAATGTGCTTGACACAATGGATGGATGTATGGATTGTGATAAGAATTGTATGAGTCCCAAATAAAATGATTAAAAAAAAAAGGGGCTGCATCTAGCTGAGAAGCAACAAAGCCCACATGGATGAAGCACGACAGCCTGTGTGATCATGAGGTGTTGATAGGATTAGGATCAGGTATCAGGCATCAAAGACCCAGAACAAAAAACAAAAATCATATCATTGTGAATGAGGGGGAGTGCGGAGTAGAGATCCAAAGCCCATCTGTAGACAACTGGACATCCCCTTACAGAAGAGTCACAAGGAAAAGATGAGCCAGCCAAGGTGAAGTATAGCTCCCATGAAACATACAACTTTCCTCTAGTTCTTTAATGCCTCGCCAATTCTACCTTACAAATCCGGCTAGATCAGAGCATGTACATGGGTACAGTTAAAAGCTGGAAACACAGGGAATCCAGGATAGATAAACCTCTTGGGACCAGTATTGAGAGTAGTGTTATCAGGAGGGTAAGGGGATGGTGAGGGGGAGGAAGGGGGGAAGATCACAATTATCTACATATTACCTCCTCCCAGGGGGATGGACAATAGAAAAGTGGGTGAAGGGAGACATCAGTCAGTGTAAGACATAAATATTAATAATAATAATTTATAAATTATCAAGGGTTCATGAAGGAGGGGAAAAATGAAAAACTGATACCAAGGGCTGAAGCAGAAAATATTTTTTAACTGATGGTGGCAACAAATGTACAAATGGATGGATGTATGGATTGTGATAAGAGTTGTACAAGCCCCTAATAAAATGATTTAAAAAAAGAAATGGGGCGAGGGAAGTAGATCACAACATTTACCCAAGAATGAGTCCTCTGAGGCAGAGGTCAGACACACATGCCTCTATCTTCTACCCTTTTTACCCTATTCCGACACCAACCATCCCTCCCACTGCTCTCTACTTCTCTGCTGGCTTCAATCATTGTTTGTAATGACCACACAGAATTCACAGACAAGATTGCACTCAGGATTTTGGGGCTTAGTAGGGAAGTTAGCAGGTTACAAGTCAGGATCAGAAAGTATTAAGGTTACAGTTCTTTTTTTCCAAAGTGCTTTTTCTCAGCTGTGCTGGTTGGCTTGTCTTTCCCTCGTCTTTGGCCTCTCAGCCACACAGACCTTTGGCTTTTCCCCTGCTCTGGCGAGTGATACACAGGTCCTTATGTCTAACAAATCCCAAAAGGGCAACCCACTCTCCTGCCAACCTCTTGCCCGGAGTCTTGTCTTTTCAATCTCCCCCACCAGACCACTTTAAAAAAAAATCATTTTATTAGGGGCTCATACAACTCTTATCACAATCCATACATACATCAATTGTGTAAAGCATATTTGTACATT
>NW_022103913.1:9089417-9091210 GCF_000313985.2 Echinops telfairi
TGTGGAGCCTTGTGTTGGAGTGGAGGCTTGGTTTTTCAGTTACCAGAGTTCACCAAGCGTGTTAGTCTGGGTTGACTAGAGAAACAAGTCCAAGGACATTCATATATGTGGCAGAGAGTGCTTTATATCAAAGAGCAATTGTATATTGAGAGAACATCTCAGTCCAGTCCTGATCAAGCCCATAAGTCTTATATTAGCCCATATGCCTGATACTAGTCCATAAATTCCTCTTCAGATGTATGCAGCACATGCAATGATGCTGAATGCAGGAAAATCACATGCCCGTGGAAGCATCTCAGCACAGGTCTCCATGTGGCTCTCCAGCTCTCTCAGTGTGGCTCCTCCCCCTCCAGGGCTCTTGCTTCCATTAGCGTGGCCCCCTGTGACTTGTCAACAGGAAGGTGAAAGCAGAGAAAGAGTGTGCCCCACTGTTGTAGTTATATAATTTGTTGTCAATTTGAGACTATCAAGAGAGAAGGCATGAAGTTTAGCCTGTCAATCAGGTCGTAGCTTGATGACCTCATGTGGAGGCGCTAAGGAGATAAATAGCTCACTGGAGGTAGGACACATGCACACTCCTTGCAAGACATTCCTGTTGACAAGCCACATGGAACTATGTTGATGGAAACCAAAGACTTGGAGCTGGAGGAGCCACAAGGAGACCCCTGCTAGTACTAAGATGCTTCCACTGCCACTGTATCCACAAGACTTTCCACCCACTGGTCTGTGATCTTCCTGCACTCTGCATCATTGCATGCGTTGTGTGAGTCTGAAGAGGAATTTACAGACTAGTATTGAACATGTGAACTAATATCAGACTTATGGACTTGATCTGGACTGGGCTGGGATTTTTTTAAATGAACAATTGCTCTTTGTATAAAGCTCTTTCCTGTACACATATGAGTGTCTATGAATTTGTTTCTCTAGTCTACCCAAACTAACACACCTGGGAGAAAGACAGGAAGAGAGGAAATTCCCTGAATCCTCAGGAGAAGGCCATGCCTACAAGAAGACATCATCAGGCCATGACCTAATTGACAGGCTTGACTCCACCCCCTTCACTCTTAGTATCTTCAATTAACATGAGATTATGTAACTACTACACTGAGCCTTGAGTTATTGAAGTCCCTTCATTCATATATATATTTAATTTAATCATTTTATTGGGGGGCTCTTACAGCTCTTATAACAATCCATATATCCATTGTGTCAAGCACATTTATACCTAGGTTGCCACCATCATTTTCAAAGCATTTTCTTTCTACTTGAGCCCTTGGTATCAGCTCCTCATTTTTTCCCTTCCCCCACCCTCCCTCCTTCATGAACCCTTGATCATTTATAAATTATTATTTTCATATTTTAAACTGACTGCTGTCACCCTTCACCCACACGTCTGTTGTTCGTCCCCCTTGGGTCTCCACTCCACCACTCCCCCCTTCCTGTTTTACTACAGTTTCTTTCAATCATGCACTACTTCATTGCACAACCCCTTCTCAGTTTCTGTGATTCTTCTCACATCACCTTGTCATGCTTCCCAGGGAATTCTGCATATTTTGAGCTTCTTCTGCTTTCAGATTTGATTGTCATTCTCTTCTTTCTCTAGTACAGAAGTTGCTACCATGCAGTTCTTGTTACTGTTGGTGATTGGCCATCATCTGCTTATATTTGGAGATAGATGGGGATAGTTTGCCATGTGGTTTGGTTGTAAATGTTGTCTTTGCATGTTTGGTTCTCCAAATTGGCTGCTAATATGTAGATTTGAAGATAGTGAAACACTCTGCTGTTGGTGGTGT
>NW_022103913.1:9092265-9100594 GCF_000313985.2 Echinops telfairi
TTTGAGTATAAGCTGACCCAAATATCAGCCGAGGCACCTAATTTTACCACAAAAACTGCATTAAAAATGTGCTGAAAAACTCGGCTTACATACGAGTATATAGGTATTATTTTTTCTGAGCTAATTATATGACGGATATCTTGGTACCTGGATAGAGGATGTCTTCAAACAACTCCTAATATGCCTTGCTTGCCAAAAGTGAGAGAGAGAACTTGAAGCATTTGCTGATAAAGATCAAGGATCACAACCTTCAATATGTAATGAAAGCAATGTAATGAAAATAAAAATGCTCACAATTGGACCAGTAAACAACATCATGACAAATGGAGAAAAGATTAAAGTTGTTAAGGATTAAATCTTGTTTAGCTTTACAAGTAGTGCTCACAGAAACTTCACAACAACGTAGCATTGAAGTGAGCTTAAGAGTTGTGAGGATCCGCTTAAAAGACTGCATGATGCTAATCCTTCTCACAGAAACAGATATTTTCTAAAAGAGGTGATGAGCACCTCACAGTGTTTTAAGCAGATACTTGCAACACAAGAGGTGCATGTGGAAGTGGACCTGGGCCGTTTAAACTTGTGTTGTTTAAGGCTCAGCAGAAAACTATACTGATTTTCTACCATGCTTGAGCTTGGTGCCCCTAACTCCTGCATTGGTGAGGGTCAATCTTGACTAGCTGGAGGTGGTAAGCCTTTTTTTACATCCTAAGGGAGCTTCAAAATGTTTGTAGAAGAATGGGTAAGAAGAATAATGATTTTTTTTTCCTCCCACAAACCCTTTGAAGCCCCCTTGTAAATATGGAGGTCTGGTAGTGTAGTGGTTATGTGTTGGGCTGTGATCCATACGGTAGGCAGTTCAAAACCACCAATAGCTCGGAGGGAGAAAGACTACACCCAGGAACAGCTATAGTCTTGGAAACCCACAGGGGTTGCTCTGAGTCAGCATTGACTCTATGGCGCTGAGTTTTGGGTTTTGTAAATATGGAACCTTGCTGATTTTGGGGGGTACTTCTTCGTGATCCCTTACCCGCTTTAATTTTGAATGGATGTGCAGCAACCCTGAGTTGTCTCATGCGTCAGGGACTTTAGGGACAGAGGTTTGAGTGGCACCACCAAGGACGGTATGAGTACTTGATGACCCATTGGGTGTCAAATGACTTTCACAGGGGGCGCCTAAGACCATTGGAAAACACAGATTTCCGATGGTCTTAGGAATGGAGACACCGCTCCTCTAGCCATCTCCAGGCCGGTCTGCCCACTTGCAGATACACCCATGTACGAGTACGTGGAGACTGTTACCCATGCTACATGACAAAATTTCATGTATCTGTAATTAGAAATAAATATTTCACAATATGTAATTGCATATTTTTTGTGATTAATCACTATGCTTTAATTATGTTCAATTGTAACAATGAAAATACATCCTGCATATCAGATATTTACATTATGATTCATAACAGTAGCAAAATGACAGTTATGAAGTAGCAACGAAAATAATGTTATGGTTGGGGGGGTCACCACAACATGAGGAACTGTATGAAAGGGTCAAGGCATTAGGAAGGTTGAGAACCACTTATCTAGGGGGAGCCTGACTAATCAAGGGCGACAGAAACTCAGGATGAAAGACACTGCTGTGTCTGTGTCAGGGCCACTGCTGCTTCAGGCTCCCAGCCAATGGTTGAATATAGCAGATACTGAGCTACACTGTTCCTGGGAGACCAGGGGGTTTTCTGTGAGATAGCCTTTGTCTTGAGGGCTACCTGGTGACATGAATGAATTTTCTCTAGACTGCAAGGCAGCCCAGAACACTGCCAACCACATTTCTCTCTCTCCCTCTTTTCCACTTGCGGTCAAACTTGCATTGCATTATGACAGTTTTCCCAGCCGTCCACAGCTCCTCCTTATTATCTTTTACAGAACTATTTTTATAATAAATTTCTTACACGTTAATTTGCTCTCAGAGGACATGGTCTAATAGCTTGTATGAATATTTGAGGTGTAAAAGAGAGAAAAGTTCAGGATAACTTCATGGTTTGGGGCCTGGATAACTCACTGCATGGTGGTTGTCAGGCACGGAGGTCAGAGAGAACCCTGCTATCCATTTGTAGAGATTTCATATTGACCTTAGAGGAGGACATATTGAGGGGTGCATGCAAGGACAAAGGGAAATGAACCCAGAGAGGCTTAGGTGAAGGAGAATTCCATTTGTTATGTGTTTCTGTGACGAATAAAACTTCCCCTTCCTCACTGGAGGCCTGGTGTCAATTCTACAAATCTTCAGAACTCTAACCACTTCTCTGTTCACAAATGGATTATCATGAAAACATATTGAAAAGGCTCAAAGAGGAGAAGCTTAATTCAGGGCTTCTTTCATCCCTGTTTGGAAACTCTGATTTTCACCACCACTCAGACTTTATGAAGGTCTTGTGCCATGTAGACACTTAGCACAAATGGATCCAAGATGTCATTAATTCCTTATAGGAAAGGAACAAACTATTGGATTACAGAAACAATCAACAAAGTCCCTTCAGTCAGCTCTCCGCCTACTGCCCCTCAGGCTGGTAGGGTTGTTTTCTGTAGAGTTTTTGCAGATGCTGTTCTTTAGCTTTCCGGGGGTGGGGTGTATGCAGCAAAATTAGTTAGTTCACTGTGTGTTAGTCTGGGTACTTTAGAGCAGGGGTCCTCAAACTTTTTAAACAGGGGGCCAGTTCACTGTCCCTCAGACTCGTTGGAGGGCTGGACTATGGTTTTTTTAAAAAACTATGAAAAAATTCCTATGCACACTGCACGTATCTTATTTTGAAGTAAAAAACCAAACATTTATCCGGCAGGCCAGATAAATGTCCTCGGCAGGCCACATGTGGCCCGTGGGCCGTAGTTTGAGGACCCCTGCATTAGAGAAACAAATCCACAGAAACTCATTTGTATAATAGAGTTTTATATAAAGGGTAAGTGCACATCAAGAAAACATCCCAACCCAGTGCTGCCCGAGCCCACAAGTCCAACATTAACCCATATGTCTGACACCCATCCACAAAGTCCTCCTCCATCTCACAAAACACACGCTATTGCTCTGACTGTTGGAGGAAAGCTGAACCAGTGAACGTGTAAACATCTCAGCGCTGGTGGGGGTCTCCACACAGCTGCTCCAACACTAGGGCTGCTTCAGGGTAGGTCCATGCAGTTTCTCCTTGGGGAAGTCTTACAGGAAGTGAGCCTTACCAGCCGAAGCAGGGAACAGGCTAAGGCAGCTGCACCCTGGTCCAACCATCACAAAGCAAGAGACCCAAGAACTAGAAAGGTGAGGCTAACCAAGCCATTTATCCCTCTGCCCTTCAATTAACCCCACATGTGTTTATTGGCCAGGTTGGCACAATAAACTAACTAACACTGAGAACAATGATTTCCCTGACCAGCTCCTCTTTCATCTGTAAACAAATCTTCTTAAAAAAATTTTATAAAACAGTTTATTGGGGGCTTTTAAAGCTCTTATAACAATCCATGTATTAATTGTATCAAGCACATTTGTACATAAGTTGCCATAATCATTTTCAAAAAATGTTCCTTCTATTTGAGCCCTTGCTATCAGCTCCTCTTTAATTTGTTCCCTCCCCCACACTCTCACCCTTGTGAACCCTTGATAAATTATAAGTTATTATAATTTTCATATCCTACACCATCTGCTGTCTCCCTTCACCCACATTTCTGTTGTTTGTTACCCCCCCTGGGGGGGTTATACATCAATCATTGCGATCAGTTCCTCCTTTCTCTCCCTTCTCCCACCTACCCCCTACCCTCCTCATATCTCTACTCTCATTATTATTCCTGAGGGGCTTATCTGTCCTGGATTCCGTGTGTTCAGAGCTCTTATCTGTACATGTACATGCTCCGGTCTAGCCGGATTTGTAAGGTAGAACTGGGGTCATAATAGTGTGGGGAGGGTAGGTGGGGCTTCTAAGAACTAGATGAATATTGTATATTTCATTGGTGCAATACTGAACTTTGGCTGGCTTGTCCCTTGTGACCCTTCTGTGAAGGAATGTCCAATTGTCTACAGAAGGGCTTTGAGTCTCCACTCCGAACCCCCTTGTTCATATTGATATGATTGTTTGTTTTGGGTCTTCTGATGCCTGATACCTGATCCCATCTATACCTCATGATCACACAAGCTGGTGTGCTTCCTCTATGTGGGCTTTGTTGCTTCCCCACTAGATGGCCACTTGTTTATCTTCAAGCCTTTAAGACCCCAGATGCTATATCTTTTGATAGCCAGGCATTATCAGCTTTCTTCACCACATTTGCTTATGCACCCATTTTGTTTTCAGCAATCGTGTCAGGAAGGTGAGCATCAGAGAATGTTAGGTTATTAGAACAGAGTGTTCTTGCGTTGAGGGAGGACTTGAGTAGAGACCAAATGTCCATCTGCTACCTCGATACTTAACATATATATATATATATATACACATAGACCTATATCCCTATCATTATATATTAATATACTTACATATGTACATGCCTATGTTTATACCTCTATAAATGTCTTTTGCCTCCTAGTTCTTTCCTTTATTACCTTTTACTTTCCTCGGTCCCACTATCATGTTGACCTTCATTTAGCTCTCAGTAATTCCTCTTGGCTACATTGTATTTGATCAAACCCCACCAGGTGTTCTACATCCTGCTAGCCATGGATTGTAGACCTATTGTTGTTCCCTTGTCCCTGGGTTTGTTGGCTCCCCCCTCCCTTTCCCCCAGCACCCCTCTCCTCTGTCTGCCCCCCCATCCACCACAACTACAGCTGTTGGTTGTTTTCTCCTCAGGATTGTGTAAACAAATCTTAAAAGGGGGAAACGGCATGGTCAATAAAGTAATTTCTAGGACAAACAGCATTAACATATTCTCAATAGCTATGTAAAGTTTTATGAACAGGGCCATGTTTGACTGGTATGGCTGAGTGAAGAACAAAAAGCATTATTAGCAGAAGCAAAGGTTGTTAGAAATGCAGATCCTTTTAAAATAGTACCATATGATATGGAGATTTGACTCTGGTGCTCACTCACTTGAGTTTTAGTAAAAATAAAATGTTTCCAGGATAATGTGCACCAATTATTTTATTATTCTCCGCTCCCCCCCTGGGTTCCCACTCTATAATGAGTTCACTGTTAAGTCATCTCTCCAATATACCAGTCTTCATGCCAGCTTCAGAGCAGTGGCTAAAGGAATTGGGGATGTTGATAAGCTATCACTGTGTGTTTGTTTTCCCCTGTTAATAGTTGAATGTTTTAACAAATTTATCAGTCCCACTTGCTTAACAATGTATTGAAAACCGGAACTGTGGTTTCAAAGGCTCCAAAGTAAATAGGACAAGTATTGCTGGCTTGACCATTTCCTTCTTGCAATAAATCTGAGTTCAAAGAAGCTACTGCATTAAGAGGTATGCTTTATTTAAATGTGCAATTCAATTCAACAAACATTTGTTTAAAAATGTCTTTAACTTTCCTTTCTTGATACAGTAGGGCCTTTATACAAGAACGGATTTAGTCCCAAACACGTAACTATTTCCAACGGAGGTTACTGGCAGTTATCCATAAGGCTGAAGAGTTGAGGGACTCTGTTTAGATCCACGATAGACTGCTTTGTACTGTTTCCCCCCTCCTTCCCTACACTGGCTCCAATCAGTCCAAACCCAGAATTTACAAAATAGAATTAACTTTGGATTCAGAGTTTCAGCTCTTTGTATCTATACCAACCCGATTTTCCTAAGGTTTCCATCAGCAACAATTACCTAGGCTCCACAGGTGACATATCCTCTAGATTGACCAAACCTGGCTTGCATTAAAAGTGAGGACTCCCTCATACAAAGCAGAAACTCCCAGGAGAGGTAGTGATACCTGGATGTACATATGACTGCCAACACTGTAGCCAGACCCATTGCTTATTCAAAGACAAGTAGTTATTCACACATTTTTGCTCAGATATCTGCATTGGCTCAGGTGCCTAGGGGTTGCCTGGCTGGTTGGAGAAGATTTGAGATTGGGGTTAGTGGAGGCCTTCAGTGGAATGTTGAGCCGCAGACTTGCCACAGAGCAGGTCACTCGTCAGGGAAGGCAATGTGTAGAAAAATCCATGGATAAATCCAACCAGTGTTTAAGTAGTAATATAAGCTATGGCCTGTTGGCCAGGGTTGCCTGCAGCCTGTCTTAGAGCCTCTGGGGCTCTGCTGCATCTGGATTGAGAATTGCTGCGGTGGCACCTGCCACACAGATGGAAACGTCATGCAGCAAGAAGAGAAGTGAAGGGCGGGAGTCTGCTCCTCATGCCTAAGTGGAGGCTGAACGAATGGACCTGCGACCTGGGAAGTCCCCAGTGGAGTGACTCAACTGATTGAGACCTCCATAAGAACACTTAGAAAGACAACAGGTGGTCATCTTAAAAAGAGTCCACATACTCACTGACCTGACTGCTGGCTTCTTCACTCATCTTCAACTCCCACAAAGGGCTGAAGAGTTCCTCCTTAAACATTCATTGGGAAGCAGATTTCATTCATATGGGGAACCCCCACCCTTAATATTTGTCATGAGACTCCAAAAACGAATATACCAATAATATCAGATCTCTCTTTTCTTTTCCTTCATGGAAAGTAAGAATTGCCTCTGTGGTTTACAGAGCCCTTTCCCAACAAGGCCTGCGAGTGACTCTCTCCACTGTAACAAAGCTGAGGCTCAGGATTCATCATCACTCCAAACTTCTCGCTATTTCCAAGATACCTTCTTTTTTTTTTTTTTAATAATCTATTTTGTTGCTGAGAATAAAAACAGCATACGTTACACCAATTCAGTAGCTTCTATATATGCAAATCAGGGACATTGATAACATTTTAGAGTTGTGCAGCCATTCTCGCCCTCTTTTTTGAGTCGTTCCTCCCATAACCTAGAATCGCTGTGCCCTGGGGTCCCCATCTCATCTCCCAAAGTTGTGATTTGGTGATTCCCATACAGATAGTTCTTAAAAGCATATAATGCTCAAGACAGACTTTTCTTCTTTTTAAACAAATTAAGCTAAACTATATATATATATATATACATATATATTGCTTTGTGAATTTGGGGGTATTTTTGATTTAAAGTTTAATGACTATCTCAGGACAATAGTTTCAGGGGTTCATCCACCTTCCATGGCTCCCCAAAGTCTAGAGTCCACAAGAATCTGAAAACTTGAATAGTTTCTCCCTTTTGACCAGATTCTTCTTTAGATTCTCTGATCAAAACATTCTGGAATTATAGCCAGGCACTATCTGTTCTTCTGGTCTGAACACAAAGGCAGGAGTTGTTCATGGAGGCAATGAACCACCCATTCCTGGACCTCCTGCGCCTGCTGACCGTCCTTCTGTTGCTCCAGGTGAGTAGAGATCCCTGGCTGTGATTTCTTCTTGGTTCTTGGTCAGGATGCTCCTAACTTTCTGTGCTGAAAATTTCACTGCACGACATTCATCAGTGCTAATGTTCGTCCTTACCCAACACGGACTGTTACCTTGCTGTTCTTTGCCTCAACCACTGGTTTAATAGTTTTTCCCATTGGGAAAGCAGGTGGAAGTTATCAGGGACTACAAAGTTAGGATTGCTACTGGCACTAGGAATGCTCACTCCCACAGTGGAGACCTGAAGTCACTCCACGGCAGCGATCAAGAGCACGGTTCTTTCCCTCCCCTTTGTAAGGTAAGAACAGCCCATCTATCCGGTGCCAAGGAACGTTGGAAAGATGCCAAGGCACCCCGAACGTAAACCTGATGATGTCCAGAGAAGAAATTCAGCTCCCGAAGTAAGAGGGGTGGATTTCTGGAGAGTCTCTGGGCGCATAGAAACAAGAAGCCATAAGTGAGTGCCACCGTTTTCAGTCCTTTGATATAGGATCACTGGTGTCAGGAAGCAAAATTTGCAAAGGAGGTACCTCCCTGTTCATCAGAGTGTCCAGGAGGAAATGTGAATACCTGCTCATGACTGGGAGAGGGGTCTGGACTAAAGAGAGGTGATATTCCCAGCAGAGGATGGCTTTTATTTTAGGTGTTCAGGGGAGCAAACCACAGGAGAGCAATGGCAACGTCGGATTGGCTCATGGGGGTCGTCTGCACGATGGACCTGACTTCGTGAGAGTTGGAGAAAGCTCCTGCTGACCAAAGAAGACCTCAGTGCCCAGAGCCCTTTCTGCAGCCATTCTAACTGCCGCGGCCCCATCAAGGCTGGCTCCAGTCACTGTATCCTTGGACTACTAAGGTGTACCTATTGTTGATTTCTGGTGGTGGCCTTAAGGAGGAGGTGGAACCTATTTACAG
>NW_022103913.1:9101771-9103195 GCF_000313985.2 Echinops telfairi
GTGGCCTTAAGGAGGAGGTGGAACCTATTTACAGGATTGTCTGGTGAGGAAACTTTCCCAAGCCTTTGCCCCTGGTTTTAATTCAAGTTAAGATCAAGTGTATTAAGATTTGTTTATATCTCATAACCGTGAGGGTCTTCCCCCACTGGAGTTGGCTTTCCAGGCCCACAGCTATGAGCACAGGGGCTTTAGCTGCATTGCATTCTCATCCAGCCCCTCAGTTTACCACACGAGGGCTTGGGTGGCAGATAAACTCAAGTTTGAGTCATGGCTCCATTACTGTGATCACAGTTAATAGAGGATTGATTAAGATAGTGTCTACAAAGAGTTTATCACAGTATCTGGAGCACATAATAAGTGCTTAATATTTATTCATTCTTGTATTAAAGCTTTTTGCTGATAATGAGAGTTTTCCTTGATTATTTCTTTGTAAAGTACATTTTAATAAGTAGTTTAAGAAATCACTTTGAAAGAATTTCAATTTTGCCAACTGGGTATATAGAACTGATTTAATAATTACTTCAGATTATAGATATTATAAAAACAGTTCAGATTAATTCAAAGTTTCATCACAATTGTGTTGGAAGCTGACATTATGACTTGCTAGAAGAGTCTTCCCCTACATAAGCTCTTTTTCTTCAGAGTAATTTTTGGAGATGTGTGGTCCACTTCTGAACTGAAGACCAGTCAGTCCCCTACACTCCCTCTCTGTGAAGAAGCTGAGGGTGTCTTCTGGGATCTGAAGACACACGCCAAATGCCCTTGTTTCACTGTTTAAACAGTATAATCTCCACACCTATTAGACTTGTCTAGAAAAAGCAGAACTAGCACAAAGTGAGAATAGCAACTAGAATTCCTTTTCAGGGTTGAAAAGAGTGTTTTCAGATTACATTTAAAAGGCAATTAAGATAAAAAGGGTAAAGGAGAGGTAGAGAGGCTCCCTAGATTTCTCAGCTTTCAGAAGTACAGGATAGCTAGTAAGGAGCGTTTTACCAGATTAGAGCTCTAGATGCATAGAGAATGTTGCAGTTCATGATATCTTCTCAGTGGGTGCCCATGGAGCCAGTAGTGTAGTGGTTACATATTGGACTGTGATCCTCAAGGTCAGCAGTTTGAAACCACCAGCCCTCCGAAGGAGAAAGATGAGGCTTTCTATTCCAGTAAAGCGTGACAATCTTGGAAACCCCCAGAGACGTTTCTACCCTGCCCTATAGTGTCACTATGGGTTGGCATTGACACAATGGCAGGGACTTTGGCTTGTTCTTAACTGTGTATCCCTAGCCCCCAGCTCCCTCTGAAGTCCTCCCAGAGTCATTGTGCTCCTCCTGTCTTTGAGGGCAGGCAGAGTGATGTGGTAGAAGGACAACTGAGCCGGAAGTCAGGATTGCTGGCATCTCTGTCACAATGCCTCCATCTCCTCACTT
>NW_022103913.1:9103643-9106484 GCF_000313985.2 Echinops telfairi
ACAATTTGTAATGGAGAACATTTCATGCCATTGTGTATAGATTTATTTCATTCCTTTTGTTCTTTTAATTTCTACAGAACAGTATTAATATACCATAATTTGTTTAACACCTGACTTGATTTTCTCAAAAACTTGGAAGTATACTTCCCTATATTACAGACATTTTTAGGTGTTCATTGCTTAACTCTTCATGCCACTTTATACTAGTATGTATTCTGAGGCAGGGACTTAATTTAATTTCCTCCCCCAATGGAGAACCAACTATCCAACATGACTTATTCACGGTCCTTGGGTTGCTCTTTCATTGCAATGGCACCTTTGGTCATACACTAAATTCCCGGATAGAAGTATGTTGATCTACTTCTGCATTCGTCTTATTGATCCATATGTCTACTGATAACTTTCTGCACCAACACTGGTCCAGATGTTGACCCTGAATATCATTTCAATGATTCTTTCATCACCCCCTGTAATATTTTTTATTCTTCTTTTCTGTTTTATCTTTGATATGAGTTTTAGAACCAATTTTCAAATTTCATGAAGGTTTGAACTTAACATTTGACTAGACCTGTATTGAAAATTTATATTTTTATGAAAATGCCTTTTTATAATGACAGAGATAGGTGAAGAATAGAAACACAGACGTTGGAGCCAGGGTTGGGGACTGACCCTTCGTAGGTGCAACAATGAACAGACAAATGATTTAACATCTTTGTGCCTCAGTTTCTTCACATGTAAAATGGGATGATAACAGTATTCATTTCAAAGTGTTAGGAATAAGTAGACGAAGTTGTTGAAGATGCTTGACATGTATTAGCACTATACAAATACAGTTAATTTGTATTAATTTAGGGAAAACAACAGTTGCCATTGAGTTGACTCCAACTCATGGCAACTCCATGTGTGTCAGTAAACTTGTACTCCATAACAGTTTCAATGTTGATTCTTTGAAAATGGATCACCAGGCCTTTCTTTTGAGGTATGTCTGTATGGACTCAAACTTCAAACCTTTCAGTTACCAAAGGAACACATTGACATTTGCCATGTGCAAAGGCTCTTAAGGGATTATCTATATTGTTTGGTTTATTCCTCAGTCTTTGCTGCTATTGTGATATAAGTTTTTATTGCCTATGGCATTTTGGTGGCAATATTGGGTAAGCTACAGACTGGTAACTACAAGGTCAGTGGTTCAAATCCACCAGCTGTTCATCAGGAAGGAGAAAGATGAAGCTATCTACATTTGTAAAGATTTACAGTCTCAGAAACACTATATAGGGTTTGAAACCTCCTCTGATCATGGATTTTATTACTTACAGTCCTTGGATCACACAGGCTGTTATCCTCTCCTGTGTGGACTTAGATGACACTTCAGTTAGATGGCTGCTTGTTTCAAGCTAAGCCTTTAAGACTCCAGGTGGTCCTGTTTTTGATCGGCAGGCACCATCTGATTTCTTCACCACACTTTGCTGTAGCACCCATTTTTTCAGTGATCACTTCATAAGGGCAAGCATTGAGCAGGGCCACGTCCCAGGAAGACATTGTTCTCAGATTAGGGTTTACCTTTAAGTGTATGCTCAAAATCCATTTGTATGTCTAAAGTTTATGTAGATCCCTTTAGGTAGGCAGTTTATGTTGGTTCATTTTAGAGACAGTATTATCAGCTTGTTGAGAAATAATTTAAATAACCCCCATAAGACATTTGGTAATTCTAACAATAGTATTATTAATCTATCCAATGGGATAGATTTTCTCTGCTTGGTTATTATTGATGTATGGAAAAGCTATTGGTTATGATAGCTTTGGCCTCCTTGGTTAGTTTTCTTCTTAATTCTATTTCCTTGTGAGTAAATTAGATTGGATATTCAGGTAGACGATGTTTTCTGTAACTAGTAATACTCTTGCCTCTCCCTTTTTGACATTTATACGAAAGTTCCCCTCTTCTCATTTCACTGCAGTAGTTGCAATTCTCAGAATGATTGTGAACCCACAAAACCAAGCCCATGGCCATCAAGTGAATTCTGACTCATAGAGATACTCTAGGACAGAGGAGTTAATCTTTGCAGACCAGACAGCTTCATCTTTTCCCCGTGGAGCAGCTGGTGGTTTTGATTGTTTAGAGGTCAACAGCCCAGTGCCTAACCCACAAGCCACCGGGGCTCCTGCTGAACAGCAGCCTCCGTCTCATGTTTGAGGCACGGAGGAGGCACTGCAGAAGTTGCCTGTTGGGGATAATGATTGCTCTATGCTCCAATCGACAGTTCATCGACTTAAGAAAATTTCCTTGTACTTTCAAAAATCATGAATTGATGTAAAATTTCATTCCTCACCTCATTAAAAAAAAATATATATTTTTTTACCAACCTGTGTGATTATAAGATTTTCAATGGGATCAGGTATCAGGCATCAGAAGACCCAAAACAAGCAACCACTTCTTTTTCTTTATTAAAAAGTAACCATTTCTATATGAATGAGTGGGGTCAGAAGGGCCATCTGTAGACAATGGAATATCCCCTTGCAGAAGGGTCACAAGGAAGGGATGAGCCAGCCAGGGTGCAGTATAGCACCGACGAAACACACAACATTCCTTTAGTTCATTAATGCTTCCTCCCCGCCACTATCATGACCCCAATTCTATCTTATAAATCTAGCTAGACCAGAACATGTACACTGGTACAGATAAGAGCTCTGGACACATGGAAGACAGGACAGATAGCCCCCTCAGGAACAATAATGGAAGTAGCGATATCATGAGGGTAGGGAGAAGGTGGAGGGAGAAGGGGGAGAAACGAGAAACCAATTGCAAGGAATGAAGCACAACCCACCCACCCTCCCACAAAGGGG
>NW_022103913.1:9106957-9113564 GCF_000313985.2 Echinops telfairi
ACCTTCTTGAAATCCTGGGACAGACCCTAATCGACTATCATGCATTTTTAAAAAACTATGAGACGTGATTTCATCACATTTTATTTAGTGCCTTTTCAGTGTATGTGTATGTTATGTTGATGCATCATTTTCTTTTCTTCCGTGCTCTCGTTACCAAGGCTTGTAAATGCTGCTTTTCTGTGACTTGTGTTGATTTAAAGGCGCAGGCCGGAGCAGAGAAGAGGACATGCTGAAGGGGCTCCAGCTCTCCCTGTGGGTCTTCTTCCTGCTTGCCTGCGGCTTCCTCTACCTGTTGACCCTGAAGTCCAGTTGCCTCTTCTCCTGCCTTCCCACCTACCAATCCCAACAGGGGCTGGAAGGCGTCCTCAGGCACCACCACAGCATTGTGTTCCTGGAGACCTCAGAGAGGATGGAGCCGCCCCCGCTTGTCTCCTGTGCTGTGGAGTCCGCTGCCAGGATCTATCCCGAGCAGCCTGTGGTCTTCCTTCTGAAGGCGCTCAACGATTCCACCCAGCGGTCCACAAATGCCACGTACCCGGCCGTTTCCCTCCTCTCAGCAATAGACAATGTTTTCCTCTTCCCTTTGGATATGAGAAGGCTGTTTGAAGATACACCACTGTTTTCATGGTACACTCGAGTAAGTGTTTAGGGCATTTTAGAATGTCAATATTGGGAGGAGCACAGGAAACCAGTTCAATTTACTCACTTTACAGATGGGTAGATTGAGGGTAAGGAAGTTGGTGTCAGAAATGGACCTAGCACCGCACACCTTCAACTCTTGCCTGGTCCTCTTTACACCATGCTGAGTCCTGAATCGGGTAACCATGAGAGAGGCAACACAGCCTTCTCTTGCCTGCCTGGAGTCTTTTGCTTTCAGTCTTATTTGTTTTAGAGCATAGATTATTTTTGTTTTTAAAGTCGCTACCATAATTTACATTTTTCCCCACAAGGACATGGAGAACGTCAAATGTGTAATGTTAGTTCCATATAGCACACGGCTTGTATCTTCACTCTGCTTCGTGTTGGATAGAAGAGGAATCATTTACCAGCAAGCACTTTGGGACTTAAAACAATATTTGCATCTTCTATTTCCGGAAGTACAAACCTGTAACCGATCAGATTCAAACGTTCAGGTGACTGAAGCAGGCCCATCCCAAGGAGATGCTTCTTCGGTTTCCACCTTAATGTCCTGCTATCATAAGCCTGATAGGAAATGAATGTGGACATTTTGTCTTTCTATAAAATGAACAATGATTCCCTTAAGATAGGATGTACTGGAGCTTCAGGAAACCCGGAGGACAGTGGAAATCTCTTCCACTGTCGTCTCTCTTCAGTCCCAACTCCCATCTTACCAACCACATCCAGACTACCCGAATTCAAACCCTGCCTCTCCCTCTCTTACCATGGACAGCCCACTGAACTCCTTAGTCTTTCTAGTTTTTCTCGTGAAAAAACGAAAACAAAAGTAGCCTTGATCTCTGAGGACTGTGTCGATATAGAGAGCTCGAAACAGTTGTTGATGTTGTTTGAGAGCTTCTCAACAGTTGTATAGAATGTGATGATTTTTCTGAAAACATGTTGTGTGTCGATTTCTGCAAAATCTTAATTGACATGCTTTTACTTGGCTAGACAGCAGAATGTTAAAGAATACTTTATTTTGGCAAAAATCAAGGGTCAAGTCTTAATCTTTTAATCAACATACTAAGTTCCTCCCATGTGTGCTTTCTAGAATAAAAAAATGTTAGCATTCCACTTGAAACCATTGCCATTTATACTGACTTTTAAGAATTCTGTTGAAAGCCCTTTCCTGTCTGTTCACAGATTAGCAGTCATCTGTGATCCCTCCCTCTCGCGCACGCTTGTTTTGCATCCAATCTGTCAGCAAACCTTGACCAGCTTTACCTTCAGCATGTACTCACGCTCTAGTCTGGTCTCTCACCTGCACTGTGATCACCCTGGTCCAAGCCATCATCTTTTCTCCTGGGGAGCGGCTACAGGGTTACTAACTGCTGACCTTGTGAATCACAGCCCAACACATACCCACTGCGCTACTGAACACATTACATACTAATTTGTTTATTGTCTGTCTCGTCCCTATGGAAATCCTTGCTTACTGCACCATTGTTAGCACTGATAACAGTAGTATGCAACTCTTCATATTACTAAAGAAATGAAGAAATGACTGAAAGCATTCATACAAACATTTTATTATTTGTTTACCTCTCTCTTAAATAGCAGACATAATGACTTTCCTTATAATATCCTAACTTAAAAAATTTTTTTCCCAGAGGTTTTTTTGATGGATGTTTTCATATTTATGACTGTTGTATACTCACATTGAAGAAAATTTCAGACAGTTAATTATGAAATCCCTTCTGGGTTCTTCTTCTTTTTAAAAACTGTTTTATTGGCACTTTGTCCACATATCATACAATTCAATAGTTTATCCATATCAAGAAGAATTGTCCAATCTTTACCACAATCAATTTTAGAACATTTTCTTCATTAAGTAACTGGCTTTTAAGATAATGTCTCCCCAAGTTTTGAGCAATTCATATCAAATCATATCATTTTTCATATTTAAGATTATTAAAGTTAATTTTATATTAATTTGCTCCTACAGTGCTATCACAATTTGTGTGTCTCAAAATATAAAAAAGATTATATAGCTAAAATGAAAGTGCAGGAAGTTAGTGAGAAATTTGTTTTGGAGTTTCATAGATGCACATGGGTTGATTTAATTTTCCAACATTTAATATAAGAATTTAAATACCCCCCCCAAAAGAACATTTTCTTTTTCCCCATAGTCATTGTTAGTCATGTAATTCTCCCCCACCCCCACCCAATTTTGGCAAAAATGTACACAAAACATTCACCAATTCAACAACTTCTATATGTATAATTCAGTGCCACTAATTATACTCAAAGTGTGGTACAACCATGATTGTGATCCCTCTCCAAACGGTTCTACCGCCATCAACATAAACTCAATATGTATAATTGTTTATACATAAACTTCTATATGTATAATTCAGTGCCACTAATTATACTCAAAGTGTGGTACAACCACGATTGTGATCCCTCTCCAAACGGTTCTACCGCCATCAACATAAACTCAATGCCCCCTAAGCAAAACTCTCCCTCTGCACCCATGGTAACCATAGACCAAGTCTGGTTTCTTTCTTTCCCTCTTTCTTTTCTTGTAGCTTTCTTGATATAGTAGTCACGTACCATACACTTTCATAGTTAATCGCTTTTTTAAAGAGTTGCATAGACATCATTGCAATCAGCTCTAATGCCCTCCGCCCGCCCCTCATGCATGGATCCCTCCCCAATTGCTCTCCTCTCTCTTCCCCACCCTCCCTGATAAACCATTGCATCAGTTACTGTCTCTGTAGCTACTCCTTCTGTGCTTCCTGAACTGGGAGACCTAACAGAAACAATAAAAAACAGAACTAAGAAAATAACAACAACAACAATAATATAAAGGATTCTTCTTTACCTTTCCACTTCTTTTTACTTATTTTTTCAATATTATATAATCTTTAATGGCAATAGAAAGTTTCCCATCAACATTAATGCCCGTGAATGTTTTAACTTAAAGGTAACTTTGGGGGATGGAGGTAAGTGTGGCGAATTTTCAAAATTGGGCTTTTGCAAAAGAGTTTTGGGGCACTGGCCTGCTGTTCTCAAGTTGCCTCCCTTGGCCTCCCTGCTGCTCATGGCTTACTTGTTCCTGATCCTGCAGGTCAACATCAGTGCAGAAAGCAACTGGCTCCATGTCAGCTCAGACGCGTCCCGCCTGGCCATCATCTGGAAATATGGTGGCATCTACATGGACACCGATGTCATCTCCATCAGGCCTATCCCCGAGGACAACTTTTTGGCTGCACAGGGCTCTCGAGACTCTAGTAACGGGGTGTTTGGGTTTCTCCCCCACCATCCCTTCCTGTGGGCATGCATGGAAAACTTTGTAGAACACTACAATTCAGACATTTGGGGCAACCAGGGCCCCCTTCTGATGACAAGGATGCTGAGGGTGTGGTGCAAACTCAGAGATTTCCAGGAGGTGAGTGACCTCAGGTGTCTGAATTTGTCCTTCCTACACCCCCAGAGATTTTACCCTATCTCTTACTCACAGTGGAGGCGCTATTATGAAGTCTGGGACACAGACCCCAGCTTCAAGGACTCCTACGCCCTGCATCTGTGGAACTACATGAACCGCGGAAGGAAGGTCATGGTGAAAGGAAGCAACACGCTAGTGGAAAATCTCTACCGCAAGCACTGTCCCAGGACCTACCGGGACTTGGTTCCAGGCCCAAAGGAGTCTGTGACTAGGGCCCTGGGTCCAGGCAACCAATAGACCATACATTAGGTTGCTGCTGTGATAGCAAGGGATTGGTCACTGCCTGGAGTGCCTTACTCACACATATCCCTTAGGATTAGGTTTCTTTGCCTAGAGTAGAAACATTCCAAAGAGCAGAAGCTTATGAAACACAGAAGCACATTTGATCTCATTTAACAAAAGTCTGAAGGCAGACAGGTCAGGGCTGACATGGTGACGCTGCAGACGTCAGGGGCCCAGGGTTATTGTATCTGTCTAGCTGTCATCCTTCGTGTCTAGGGTCCATGGCTTCCAGCGGCTGCTTGATCTCCAGCCCATCATTCCAGGCTGCAGATGAGAGGGAGGAGGAAAGTTACAGCACCTTCATGATATGAAAACTTCTTGGAAGTATCATTGAACACTTTCCCTTACACCTCACTGTCCACAAAGTAGCTGCGAGAGGGGCTGTGCAATTTGAGGAAGAGAAAATGGATGCTCCGATAGGAAGCTGTAGGTTCTATTTAAATACGCGAAGATCAAAAGCACCAGCTGCCCCTTGGGAGAAAGATGAGGCTTTCTACTCTCACAAAGATTCACAGTCTCAGGAGCCCACAGGACAGTTCTACTCTGTTCTATAGGGTCGCTATGAGTAAGAATTAACTTGATGGCAGGACATTTTTTTTATTTTTGTAGAAAACTAATTTCAAAACCTGTTAGAATATTGATTGAAAAAAAAATAAAGGGATTTGGTGTGATCCAATAAATATTAATTGAGCCACTTCTTTCTGTCAAGCATTATTTTAGGTGCTAAAGATGAAGTTGAATCAAGAATATAAGGTCCCCAGCATTTTCATTCTAATAATTGGCCAAATGCCCCTGGGACAGCCTTCTCTTCTCCCCTGGGTATCTTATTCCCTAATCTGCCATTTTACAATATACAAACACTTAAATTGGCTTGTAAAAGTAAACTGTAAGCTCAAACTTACGAAAACCCATGACTCACATAAAAATGTACCTATTCTCTCCATGAGATATGAGAACCAATATTTATTCCACAAGTAACTATCAGTCAAGAATTTCCTCTTCATACTTATATTTATGGAAAAAGAGTTTATGTTTTTCTCCAAATACAAAATGATGATACTTTTTCATATAACACTCATCCATCTCCTGCAATTCTGATATCATCCTCTTTGAAAATCATTGCGCTGACAGTCTTATTAAAGAATATACACAAGTCATCTCTCTGTCTAGCTTTATTTATTCCGAGTCATTTCTCTTCACTCTAAGATATCTGACACAGTAGTCAGATTCCTCTGAGTTGTGCCCCAGGGACCCTGCTGGTTTTTGTCTTTCCTCAGGAGGAGACACACTGGATCTCATTTCCATATTTGAAGACTGAATGACAAATGGTTCTTTGACTAACATTCTTGGTTACTAAGGCTATTAAGGGGTTCGATTAGAAATATATCCAGTATTTTAAAAATATATCAATTATCTTGTGAGGGGATCCAATAGGTCAACTTGAATGCCATGTATCTTTATTCTGGGCTGTGATATATAAATTCATTTTGACCATAATGATAGTCTGATGCTTCCTAGGGGTTTTGCTTGTCAGCAAAATATCTTTGATTACTAAAATGTAGAAATATGCTAATATTTTGCTAATAAATATGATCTGTTCAGTAGGGAAAAAAGTCAAGACAAAGTGGTGATGGGTTGGACAAAGCAATAAGACTAATGAGATAAAAAATATGGGGGTTCCTTGGGACCCTAGAAGATCCTGGAATTTTTTCCTGCAGTTATTCTTAAACATTGCATAGTATTCTACTGTGTGCATGTACCAACGTGTATCCATTCTCCCGCTGATGAGCATTTAGGGTCTTTCCATCTCCTTTGTTATTGTCGGTAGTGCTGCGTGAACGTGGCTGTGCACGTCGGCCTGTGTCACGGCTCTTATTTCTCTCCAAATAGGAAGATTGCTGGGTCACATGGTATTTCTGTTTCCAACTCTGAAGAAGTTCCGTACTGCTTTCCGCAGTGGCGCACCGTTTTGCATTCCCATCAGCAGTGTGTGAGGGTCCCAGCCTCGGAGCCCCGTGCCAGCATTGCTTATCGTCTGTTTTTTGCCTTTTTTCAACATTACTATTAATGTCTGGTTGAGGTGATGTTGCAATCTCGTTTTGCTTTGCATCTCTTAAATGAACGTTTTTGTATGTCTTCTCTGATGAAATGGCTTCTGCCTATTTTGAGAGCAGATAATTTCTCTTTTTTCTTGTAGAG
>NW_022103913.1:9117285-9118363 GCF_000313985.2 Echinops telfairi
TTTCTTCCTGGACTCCTTGAAATTCTCCCCCTTTTACCCCCACACCAGCCCTGTGACCCCCACCCCCACCCCTAAACCCTGTTCTACTTGCTGTCCTTATAGGTTCATAAGTCCTGGGGGTCATTTACTGAAAAAAAAACAGAAAAAACATTGAATACAATGTCAAGAGGGTGACCCTTACTGTCATAAAGCCTCTGAGATATACCTTAATGTGAACAAACAAAAACAAAATGAAACAGAATGTTTGTCGCAGGTTTTCTGGAATAATATATATCTTGATACAGCATATAGGGCATCGATGTAGCAGTGTTTGTCTACCTACCAACAGCTCAACAATCTTGGTACAGCTGTCTTCTGCTTCCTCAGACACCATGTAATTTCCAACTTAAGTTCTCAAGGTACAAGTGTGTCTGGGGTAGAGTCCAGTTCATCCAATGGGATTTCTGCATCGGATCTCACTGACGCAGCCTCTGGAGCATGCCATGTGCCTTGAAGATCCAGGATTCAGTGTTCCAGCATTCCACGGTACCAGCCTTGGTCTCCAAGGCATCCAGAGACCTGAGTAAATGGGTTGAGGCCCTTTTATAGAAGAAATACATATTTATTATAGTTATGTTCTTTTGTTCAATTGATCATTCAATCATTATACAATACTTTGCTTATGCTGGATTTTTCCTTGAAGTTTCTATGTTATCAGAAATTGATATTGCCAATCCTGATCTTTTTTGATTGTCATTAGCTTAGTTCATTTTTAGCCTATGTTTGGCTTTGTGTCTAAGGTTATTGATTCTCTGGTAGACTGTATATTGAGAGGTCCTATTTTCTAATCTACTCTGCATTGAATCCATTTATAGTTAGTGTCAATATTGATAAGTATGAATTTATTACTGCCATTTTGCTGTGTGTTTGTGTGTGTGTGCATTGTAGTGCTTCAGGTTTCTATAGTCCACATGATTTTCTGTGCTGAGTTCATTTTATTTGTGAGTGTTCCTGTCATTTGATCCATTGCTATTGTTTTAGAGTTTACTAAA
This sequence comes from Echinops telfairi, assembly GCF_000313985.2. Classification (NCBI taxonomy): domain Eukaryota; kingdom Metazoa; phylum Chordata; class Mammalia; order Afrosoricida; family Tenrecidae; genus Echinops; species Echinops telfairi. Next base: position 9,118,317 of record NW_022103913.1, read on the forward strand.
TATTATTTTCCCCTTTTAATTTTGATGTTTATTCATTTTCTTTGAGG
>NW_022103913.1:9121816-9125725 GCF_000313985.2 Echinops telfairi
TAGTCATAGTCAAGTTACAAATCCAGCCTTTCTTCTGAAGCTGAGGGCTCCAGGGTCATTGTCTGTATCTCTTTCATTTGGCTCCCATGTCTTTGCTGTAGACAGTCTGGCTAGCATGTTTGCCTCATTTGCCATTTTTCCCGAAATTCTCTGTTTTCTAATATTTTGGTAGACATTTGTACAGTCTAGTAGTGACCTCTCTAGTATTCTATGTGTTCTATTGTATGCATTTTAAAGCATATAGAAGGAGTCATAAGCTTCATCAAACTGCTAAAAGGCAATCCAGCAAAAGGCAAGAGGCCTCGGTAAGGAATGGCTGAGGGCAACTGCGTCCCACTACACCACCAGGAGCTGCCTCATAGCTGATAGCTAATGAGTGGCTCGATTACACCCACCCCACTATATTTTAGAGACTGTTTTGAGACACAGGAGTGGGTGCTGGTTTGAGTTACTCTGGCCCACGTTTTCAGTTTGTCGGAGAGGAGAACTTTTTCCTGAGAAAGGAGGTCTTTCTGCAAGAGCACGGGCATCCTTCTGAGTGGTCTTTCAGGTAACTGTCTAGAGCAGCAGTTCTTAACCTGTGGGTCTCACGGTCCCTTTGGGGGTCAAATAACTCTTTCACAGGGGTCGCCCAATTCATAACAGTAGCAAAATGACAGTTATGAAGTAGCAACGAAAATAATTTTATGGTTGGGGGCTCACCACACCATGAGGGATTGTATTAAAGGGTCGTGGCATTAGGAAAATTGAGAACCACTGGTCTAGAGTGTTAGCTCTATAGAAGGAAGAATTTTCCCTGTGCTACAGCCAAATCTTGACACATGAGAACTGCAGGCCTTTTATTGGTAGATCCTGAGATTTTTCCAGAGGAACCAGCAAACACATTTTGTAAAATCTTCCATCTGATTGCATGCTTGTCTATTTATACACGGCTGTGAAAAGCTAACAGTATACCTCAGGGCACACTATGGTGACTGGGATTCCTACATTGGGAGAGCTTGTCCCATGCACTCAAGATATTCTGGGTTTTTCTTCAGGAAAGTAATCTGGGGTTGGCGTCTGAATGTGAGGCCAACAGTTGGCAGCAGAGGGCACTCCTGGGTTGGCTGACAAGAGTGAAAATCTATCTTCAATTAGTGGCCTGTGTCCCACTGCCTCCTGACACATCCCTAGGTGTAGGGAAGAGACCAGCTGTGACAGTATTTGAGGGCAAAGAGTCAGAGGGCAAAGAGTTTGTACTATGCTGAGGAAGACACAAGGGCCTACCTGAGCAAGGTGAAAACCTTAGATATTAAGAATTCATCCTCTTGCCCTCTCACTGATGTCCCTGGCAAGGGAAAATGTTTTCTAATCAGTCAATCTGATGGCATTAGGGCTTGCCCTATCACCCAACAGCTCTGGCTCAGTTGCTCAGGGTGACAGGAATGTCACCTAGGGCCATCTTCTTTGGCCTGTTCGTGAGCCATGGACTATACATATGTCTCTGCTGTTGGCTGACACATCTTCCATGTGCTGAGGCAGGGGGTGGGGCAATGGAAGGTGACAGCTTCTCCTGTCCCTCCTTCTCAGCGCTAAGTGAGTTAGATCTCTATAAGCTCCTGATACCCCAGTCACCTCATACAGAACTTGGCACACAGTGGGCACCCGATAAGGTCCTCACGCATTGAATGTTGAATTTCGTTCTAGTAGGAGGCCTGGAAAGGAGTCCTAGTGGTGCAGTGGGTTACAAGTTGGGCTGATAACCATAAGGTCAGCAGTTAGAAAAGCAGCAGGCGCTGCACAGGAGAGAGATGAGACTTTCTATTCCCATAGTCAGTCTCAGAAATCCACAGGGGGCTGTTCTACTCTGTCCTAGGATAGCAAAATGAGTCAGAAATGACTTAATGGCAGTCAGAAGGAGCCCTGGCAATGTTGTTGGGTAAGCATTGCACTGCTAACTGAAGTAGTTCAAGCCTACTAGCTGCTCTTCAGAAGAAAGATGAGGCTATGTTGCTCTCATAAAGTTGTATAGCTTTCGAAATCTTACAGGGGGTCACTTGGAGTTGAAATCAACTCAATGGCACTGACTTTGGTTTGGGGAAGGAAAGGATATGGAGGTGCCATGCATGGGGTGGGGGTAGGTCTTTGGCTTTTGGCATTACCTGCAGGGGGACCAGGGAGCATGCCAAGTTTACTTTCTCATGATAGTCTTGCAAAGTGGTATGTATAGAGGTGGAAATTGAGGCTGGTGGAAATGATATATAAACATGTATAGGCATCCCCAGACTACTTTCTGCAAACCTCGGGGATGTAGGAGGAAAAGATTCCAGAAGCAAATGTCCAGATATCACACTCAACAGAACTCAGGAGTCCTGACGGCAGGCCTGGGGTGAACCTAGGGATGCTCTTAGTTGCCATTAAGTACATTCTGATTCATGGTGTGTTAGGCAGGGTTCTCTAGAGAAATAAAACCAGGACACACATATATATATATATATATACACATACACACACAGCATGAAGGAATATAACAGCTAATTAGTCCACACAGCAGTACAGAGAGCTCAGTTCAACTCACTTCATGGAACAGCTAATATACTGGAAGTCCTAACTCACTAGGGCTGCTGGGTCCAAGGTTAAAGAAGCAGACAGCTGAGTCTTCCCTTGGGCAGTGCAGGCAGTCCACGCACAGGCAGCAAACAACAGAGAGGGTCACCAACAGTCAGCAGCTCAGGAGCTTAATGATGAGATATCGAACTCAAGCAATGAAAGACGACAGGATCCACCTGCCTCAAGCTCAAGCAATTTACAATGTATGTACCGGCAGCATGGCAAAGCAGGTCTCAAAGGAACCTCAAGCTCTAGGAACTCCACAGGTTGGCTATCCCACAGGTAGTGCTGCTCACAAGTTGAGGAAGAGAACTAGCTAAAGCAGCCACTTGCTGGTCTGATCACCAGAAAGCCTTGCCAAGCCATTTATCTCTTTGCCCTCCAATCAAACTGTGACCTTATTAAACCCACATGTTCCTATTGGTCAGGTTGGCACAATAAACCTACCTACATGGCGACCTTATTTTAGCTAACTTCCTTCTTATAACATTTATTCTTCCAATTTTACAGATGAGGAAACAACCAAGCAAACAAACTGAACAAACCCAAAACTGAGTGGTGACTTTCCCAAGATCACAAAACTACTAACCAGTAAAAGTCTTGGTATCTTTGAGTCCACAGCTAGGAGTCCCTGGAGTGAAAGGGTGCCCTGACCAGGAGAGGAGGAAACACGATTCTCTGTCAGAGTAGATGGCTCACAGACACCTACTAGGTCCTAGCCACTTCACCCAAGCCCCACGCCCCATCTATCTTTGCTTTGGGAGTTTGATACAAACAAGGAAAGGGTTATCCGTTTGGGGGCTGGGGCTGGGGCTGGGCTGGGGAAGGCCTTAAACATTATTTCCCAGAAATCTAAGTTAGTCATAGCAATGCAAGTTCACATGGATTTGGCATTATGATGGGGTCAGAGGCTGATAACAGGGAAAATGCATTTTGTTCTGGGTTTTCCAGACCAGATAGGCCGTACCACTCACAGCACGGGGTGTGTGTGGGTGGTGGTGGTGGGGAGAGGGGGAAGAGAGGGAGGGAAAGGGAGGGAGAGGGAGAGTGTGCTGTGGTGTCTGGTCTGGTCTGAAAGTAGGAAAGTCCCTTTGGTGTAGCACAGGCGGGTGGGGCCGTCTGCAGCTGCCACCGTTCACAGCAGGGCGGTGGCATTAACGTGGATCCTGGATTCTTCCATGATGGAAGGCAGCATTCCTCTTCCCTCTGCCTCCCTTCATCCCAAACACTAAAAACAGCTCCACTCAGCGGGGCTGGGCAGAGGCTCCGCCCCTCCCGGGGGACTGGAGGAGAAGGCCCCCGAGACCGCAAGCCACAGGC
>NW_022103913.1:9126097-9135772 GCF_000313985.2 Echinops telfairi
CGCGGGCCCCTGGGGGCGGCGGCGGGGAGCAGCCGGCTGGCCCGTTGGACGCCGCGGGTTTGCAGTCTTCGGAAGAAAGCCGTGGCCTGGGGGCGCGCTCGGTCTGCAAAGGGGGTCTTTCGGTCCCCGCACGATTGAAGACGAACATTCTCAGTTCCTCGCCGTCCGGCTCCTGCCCCGGGGCGGCAGTTAGCAGGAGCCGCACGTGTCTTCCCTTCTGTCTGTGACTGCTGATGAAAAGTGCAGGGGAGAGTCGTTTCCGCCGGACGGGTGCACGAGGCGGGGCCAGAGGCGGTCCTGGCCTGGGGTCCGGCGGGGGCGGGGGGCTCCCTTCCCCTGGGCACTCCTTTGGAGGGAGGCTGGGAGAGGGCAGCGGCTCTGCGGGCGTCCGCCCAGCCCGAAGGCTGGTTGTCCCAGCCCTGACACCTCCCCTGGGAGCCGGCGCCCGACCAGCGGGCCCGCCAGGGCCGTGGTGGGGAGGAATCGGTCACTCGTGCTCCTGTCACCAAGACACGACAGATCTGCAGACAGCTCGCACGGGAGTCCGGTGGGACACCGTACGGCTTGAGACGACGGACTCCCCAAAGTTGTATGCCGCAGGGGAGGGAGGGGCAGAAGCTAGGAAGGATTTTGTGGGCCCTGGAGACCAAGCCACAGGAGGTGGGGAAGAGCCAACTGCTCCATGGGAAAGACACCGCCGATCGGATTTTAGATGTGAAAAGCACATTGCACCTTTCTCTAAAACGCTGTTAAGGGATGTCAATCAAATCTTTACTTGAAAGAAAAATGTGTGTGTGAAAAACTTGAAAAGTCTCCCAAATGTCTGGGAATGGGAGGCCAGCTCTGTACTAGTGGGGTGGATCACTCTTGGATTCCCAAGTGCTGGCTGGCACCTGGCAAAGGCAGCAAAGAGCAGGAATGGGGACTTTGAAAACAACAGGATCAAGGTCTGTAACATCAGGGCCCGAGCTCAGTCCCCGTGCCCCTGTGTCCGCTGGGGTCTCTCTCTAGTGCTCCCTGGCCAACCGTGTATGTGCAGTCTGTTTGCAAACTATGGGGAGGTTTCCTTGGCAGCCATGACAATTAGCACTAATGACTCGCCTGAGCTTCCCCCAGCAGGCACAGGGAGCCTGGCTTGGGAGCCATGGCGGCTTTGTAAATGATTGCCAGGCAGCCCAGGTAGCTGTGTCATGCCTGGCACCCTCCAATTGCTCCTCTAGGCTGTGTTTTTGAGGAATCCGAAGAGACAGTCAAGTGGTGGTGGTCGTGATGTGATAGTGGTGTTGTCTAGCTGTCAATTTTTGGAGAGAAGTAGTAAGAACCAATTTTTTAAATGCATTGAGTGACTTTTGTGGGCAATTATCTTTACAGATTGGAGTTTGTAGTTGTGTAGGCCTCAGAAGAATCGCAATAGCTCCAGGAATTGTTTCACACACAGGGGACTGGCTGTCTTGGGGGTGAGCGGTGGGGTGGACACTGATCACTGAGGCTGTACAAAGCAAAGTTTATAAATTCAAACCCAAACCACAACCACTGCCATTTTTAATAATCCTGCGTAAGGTTTAGAGGACTGTAAATCTACATAGGAGCAGGTAGCCTCATCTATCCCCTGTGGAGTGGGCGGTGGGTTTGGACTACCTATCTGGTTGTCAGCTCAAGGTTTAAGACCGGCTGTCTACATTGGATGTGGTTGCCTCATGTAGAAATAATCTCTTCAGGAATGAGGGGTTGATGTGAGCCTGAGTGTGGAAAAAAAAATGGGGGGGTCTACTAATTCATGATACCGATCTAAGATTGTGAAGTTTTCTGGGACCCCATCAAGACACGTAGTGATGGTCAACACAGCTTCATTTCACCCAAAAACAAGCGAGTGCTTCTGCCTTGTTTTTCTCATCCCAGGTAAGGGAACAGCCTCTGCAGACAATTGAATCTGAAGAAACCTGTGTCCCTGGCCCCGGGGGTGGTGGTGAGGGTTGGTTTCCAGGTAACCAGCAGCACTCTCATTTGGCTTTGAGATGGCTCTTCTAAAGCAGGACGAACACCTTGGCGTCTAGTCCTGTTCAGCCAAGCCTGGGCACGAAACAGAGAGCATTTCGTGTCTCCAGCACCAACCCTGGTGGGGTTTGCTGTGAACACTCTGCCCTTGCAGGTTGGTCAAGAAATCCCAGGTACTGTAAAATTCCCTTCAGGGGAATAATTTGTATATTATTATAATTGATAGGTCGTTTGGCATAGTTCAGACACTTTGGAGTGAGACAGAACTTGCATTGTGGCTTCATTACTTAATTTGGGACAGTTCCTTAGCTCCCCGAGCCTCAGTTTCTTCATTGGTCTGATGAATAGGAGCTACGTATGAGGCTGTATGAGGCCTAGAGCTTATTTCAAAGCTGGTGTACAAATATGCTTATTGTGATCACTGTCTTCAGGTTCGGCTCACTTTTTGGAGTCCTAGGACATCCGGGTTCTAGAGGAAGACAGGCGTCCATTTTAGGGGTGCAGTAAAATCTCCTGCCCTCCGACTCCTAATACAGAATCCTGATTGGGACTGGGCCACCACCTTCTGTGTTTATAGAGCACGCTCCGAGTGTCCGCTTGAGGATGTAATGCTGTGGCTTCAGCGTTTTCAGTCACCTCCCACTGATGTGCTTGGGCCCATCGACAAGGCCTCGGATACGATCAACCTTCATTAGTAGCTAGTTGGATTAAGCTATGTTGGCAGATGGTCGACAAATCAAGCATTTTGCTGAGTTTGAATAGCACACTCCCCCAATGAGTCCAAATTAAGAAGTCCAAGCCCCATTTTAAGAAGCCCTTGTGACGTAGTGGGTCATGCATTGGGCTGCTAACCTCAAGGTCAACAATTTGAAACCACCAGCTGTTTCTCAGGAGAAAAATAATGCTGTCTACTCCCGTGAAGATTTACAGTCTTTAAAACACACAAGGGAAGTTCTACTCTGTCCTATAGATCATTGGTAACACTGAAATTGGAATATTTTTTGATCTCCATTTTAAAGAGCTCTGGTGGCGGGGCTGTGGATTAGGCCTTGGGCTGCCAAACACAAGGTCAGGGGTCCAAACCCACCAACTGTTCCATGGGAGACAAACCAGGCTGTCAGTACCCATAAAGATTTATAGTCCCAGAAACTTTATTGGGCCATTATGAGCCAGAATTGACTCACTGGCAGTGGGCTCAATTTTAACTTTGAACCCCATTTTTACTCTTTACCTGAATTCTTGGTGGCCCATAGTTTCATTTCTTCAAGACCCCAAACAGAATTGGAAAATTAAAGTTGATTGCTTTAAGACTTTTAAGACTCTGCTCAGCTGGGCAGGAATCTGTGTTGTGGGCCTTGAGCTTGTGGAGGCCCCAGCCTGGGGCCTGGTGGGGGTTTGGGGAGGGGGGGCAGGTAGAATGACATATCCTGGTACGAGCCTCTCTTTGGTGTTCCTATATGCCCAGTCCTAGCTCATGTCTCTGTGGGGCAATCTCTGAATTTTACTCCTAGAGAGTAAACAGTGGAGCCAGACACTGTCACTTCCTTGCTGTGTGATTGTGAGAAAATAATTTTTGTTCACCTCTTAGCTTCTTCATCTGTATAATGGGTTGTAAGTCTTAGAAAGACATTCTTGTAAATGAGCTAATTCATGTAAAGTACTAGAACTGTGTGTGGACGACAGCAGGATTCCAGAAACATTTACTCTGTTTATGAATGAGAACAGGAAGGATTCCTCTGGTTGCCATCAATCCTGAGTGGCCCTCATGATGCCTGGCACATAGTGTGGAATCAGGAATCATTTGTTGCCAAGAAGGTTCAATGAAGGTTGCTGCGTAGCCATCAACACAGGTTAGGGCCACCAAAGGTGTATACACTTTGTATGCTAGGAGCTGGGGAGAGGCGCAGGGAGTTCTGACTATGGGTCTGTAAAGGTTTATGGTGGCGATTATGCATGAGCGGAGCTGTAAAGCATGCATCTAAGTGCATTTGGAGCAGGCAGTCTCCATGGTATGGTCCTCTAGACCAAGAGGAAGCATAGCATCATCATTAGGAGCTTCTAGGTTTGACACCAGTTTTCTGGACCATGGGCAAATTTCTTCACTTCTCTGTGGCTCTGGATCCCCAGTTAGCAGCCACAGTCCCTCAATCTTCTGATCCTCAGCTTCGCACCTTCTGCCATCTTATGTCCGTCAGCACAAGCACACTGGACTTCACCTCCATACTTCTTAGTTTGGTAGAAAACTGGCCCTGCTTGTTACAGAGCGCCTGGTGGAGAGATCGCCCAGGTGCCGGGCCCGAGGCACAGGCTCACAGAAGTCTTTTTAAGAAAGTTAGAATTAGCCCACAAGGAACACCTAAAATCCATCCCCACATGGCTGACGCACAACGGTGGCTGCCTATTGTAAACGAGGACACACACATACTCAGGTCCACGGTCCTTGTTTCCACACTCCCTACCGCAGTGGTTTTGAATCAGTTGGCTTGGGTTGGGGCCTAAGGATCTGCATTTAAAATAAATTCTCCAGTAACACTGATACTGAGAATCACTGTGTTGTTTTTATCTTGAACTCAAAGATGGGGAATCTTTGCCATCTGCCACCAAGTTTGTGCTATGGCTCCTACCACACCTGGCCCACTTCATGACATTAGCGTGTTTGAGCCTGTGATTTCTGGTGTAATCAGTATGTGAGGGCTAGGTCTAGCGGCCCCAAGAGAGAGATGGACCAGAGGAAAAGAGATTTTGGAGAGATTGAGGCTCAACCTGAAGCAACATGATGGGTAGCTGAAGCGGGGGATGTGTGAGCTCACCCCTATGAAATAGGTCACAGGTGAACAGCAGACTATGGCAGGACCGGGGGTGTAGGCACTAACACACTCTACCTTAAAGGGGTGACAACTGTAACTGATGGCAGAGGCTGCAAGGAACTTAAAAGAGGTGGGAGGAGAGGAGAGGAGAGAGCTAGCTGATAGAGACGCCCTAGCGTTATTAGTAGAGAGAGGGCTATGGGCAAACATCTGAGGTCAAAGCTTAAATAGTGAAACAGCAACGTTCTCAGGTGAGCTCACACTGTGGGAGGTCAGGAAGCAGGTATCCTCTTACCTTGCCCACAGCATGCCTGGTAACCTGCTGTTGCTCTGAGGGATGGCTTGTTGTGAGCAATTGACTCTGGGGCTCAGGTGACGCAGTTGTAGCTTAGAGCGGAGCATGGTGAGTGAGTATCATGTCGCTACTCCATTTTGGTTTTCTTTTTCTCCCTAACCCTGCGTGCTAAGTAGAAGGGTGCTGGTCTTGCCCTTCATGGCCTTGGTTGGGGTATTAACAGCTGCATAGTTTTGTTTCTGGAGGTTCATGTTGGGGCAGAATATCTGAAAAGGGAAAGACAGGGAGGTAAGACTGGAAAGGCGGATGGGTGACATTCAGCTGGAGGTCTTGAAGACCAGGGTTATAGTTTGGTGTGTGGGCAACTAGGGGCTAGCTACACGGAGCCCTTGAAATGCAGTTAATGTTAGATCTTGGTAACTCCAGCGCCTGGCACTGGGCCTGACACACATAGGTGGACTGTAAATGACGGGAAGGTTGGCGAATGAATGAATTGGATGTTCGAGGGGCGAGAAAGTTTGGAACAGATAACCTCCAGAGCTACTATTGGGTGGTTCAAGGTCCAGGAGCTCTGGAGCCTGAAACACGAGCAGTTGTCCCTGAGTTCTGACTCCCCTACCTGTTGGAAATCCAGCCTCCCCAAGACATCAGTTTTGTTGTTTGCAAATGGGAATAGTGGTACTCACCTGCCAGTTTGTATTTGCTATCTGTTTCTAGCTCAGGGGCCAGAACTCCTCGTGCAGTGACCATATTACTGAGTGGTTCCCCCTGGTCCTGTTCTCTGGGGTAGGCAGGGCCGGCCTCATTCCCACCCCACCCTGTTGCTTCCTTAAGGCAGTGGTTCTCAACCTTCTTTCCTACTACAGTTCCTCATGGTGTGGTGATCCCCCAGCGATAACATTATTTTCATTGCTACTTCATCACTGTAATCTTGCTACTGTTATGAATCAGGCGACCCCTGTGAAAGGATCGTTCGACCCCCAGAGGGATTGGGACCCACAGGTTGAGAACCGCTGCCTGAAGGCCTTTCCTTTCATGAGGTCAGTGATCCTGGAATCATCGGAGGAGGAGAGGACGAGGTGTGGTGCACAGTTGGTGGCTCTGCGCTGCCCCCACCCCCACCCCCAAGTTGTTGGACTTTATGCGGAGGCAAATTCATACATTTGACAGCTAGCCCCACCCTGAAAGGATACCTCTGGCAGGTGGCAGGTAGCCCTACAGCTCAGGAGGCGAGTATGGAGTAGAGGGGATTCACTGAGGAGCTACTGTGGGCCGAGTGCTTCAAAGGCCTCCTTCCTAACCCAAAGCCTGCAAAATGGGTTCAATGGCCCCTAATTTACCCAGGAGGCTTCAAGATGGTTAAGGGTCTTAGCCAAAGCTGAGGATTTGAATCCACCTCTGTGATAATAAAGCCCACACCCTTCTATCCACTGCTTGGCACCCATTAGTGTATGTCACATGTACCAGAGCTGCTAACCACGAGGTGGGTAGTTCAAGCCCCCCAGCTGCTGCATGGCAAAGAGACGAGGCTATCTGCTCCTGTACATATGTAAAGCCTTGGAAACCTATAGAGTCCTGTATGAGTCAGAAGTGGCAAACGTGAGGTGGGTTTTCAAATATATAGCTACTGGGAAGACACCTCACCTCAGCCTCCTGCTGTCCAGGTGTGTAGTGTATGCAGCTTTGTGCACCTTGATGAACCTGGACTCCATTCTCATTTCCCAGGCCCTCGCTCAGCTCGTTGGCTTGCTGCCGTGGCCTTGGTGGCACCCTCCTTCGGTGGTCAGCCCTGGGCTTCCCCCGCCCATGCAGTCCTCCGTGGCCACTGTTGAGGGCTTCAGCAGCACCCTCTTTGGTGCCTACACACTCCCCAGCTTCAAATTCCAGCCACGCCGGGAGAGTGTGGACTGGAGACGTATTAGCGCGCTGGATGTGGATCGTGTGGCACGGGAGCTGGACGTGGCCACCCTGCAGGAGAACATTGCTGGCGTCACCTTCTGCAACCTGGACAAGGAGACATGCAGCCGCTGCGGGCAGCCTGTGGACCCGGTGCTGCTCAAGGTGCTGCGCCTGGCACAGCTCACCATCGAGTACCTGCTGCACTGCCAGGACTGCTTGAGTGCCAGTGTTGCCCAGCTGGAGGCCCGGCTGCAGGCCAGCCTGGGTCAGCAGGAGCATGGGCAGCGGGAGCTGGGCCGCCAGGCCGAAGAGCTCAAGGGTGTGAGAGAGGAGAGTCGCCGGCGCCGCAAGATGATTGGCACTCTGCAGCAGCTGCTTCTGCAGACGGGCGCCCACGGCTACCACACGGTGAGTCGTCTCCAGCACCCCCGGGAGAGTGGGAGGGCCCTGAGCCCCACACTCATTCCCACCATGGACCCCAACGCAGTGCGGGGTGTTCCCCCTGGCTAGGAATAGATCTTAGAGATGCTGCTCCTGACCAGAGAGCCTAAGGGCGTCCGATCAGGTTCTACAGGGTGGGTGTTTGTGTCTGCGTGTGCATGCATGTGCACATGTAGGCTACAAGTAGCCCCCAACTTAGCATGGATTCCATTTCAAAGACTGGCATAGCAGCTGAGTGCTTAACCGCTGCACCTACAGGGCTCTTTCCCCAAGTGTTCACGTTCGGAGGTATTTACCAAGGGCATGTGATGTAATCATGGCTGTCTGTGGGTCAGGGTGTACTAGCAGATGGTGTGTGTGCACAGACGGAGGCCTAGGTGATGCTAGTTTGTGTGTGCATGTGCGGAGTGCAGCGGGTAGCGGCTGTGTGAAAGGTGTGTGTGCATGCATGTAACCAGTGTGGCAGGAGGGACTGGTGGAGTCAGGCTCACTCTGGCAAAGCAACTCCATTGTGCAGCTGAGAGACAGTTCATTGCCCAGAGCAGCATTGCGTCTGTCAGCGTGAAAAGCGCAGGCCGAGGACACTCACCCTGTGCGCTGCAACACTGTGCAAACGCATGGTGACCTGGACCTGTGTCCAGCTCTGAGGACGCAGACACAGTTCTTGCTTCTCAGGTCTTCAAGGAATTCCTGGATTGGGGGTGGGTGGGACACAAGGATTCATAAGGATAGCAATATTAACCGATAGAATGGTAATCTATGGAACTGGTAATTATTATTTTTTAATAGGAGTCAGAATCCTTTCATTAGTAAATTACAGGACAGTGATATAACTTGACTTAGACCAATAAGGCATTAATAGGTTAATTTATGTGAGAATCCAAGGACATGGCTTGCTGTAAATGTGGCTTACCTCAGGAATCAGATCTTGCCACCAGAATCTCACTTTCTTGGTGGCGTTAGGCTCCTCTTCCTGTGTGTGGGTTCCAGTCTCAGCAAGCGTCTGTCCCCTGGGGTGGTACAGTGCAGCGATGGCTTTTCTAGCCTTTATCTTTGTAATTCCTGCCAAATGACTGGCTAAGACGATGCGAAGATGAGGTATTTGTGGCCTTCCGGTGGGAGCAGATAGCTGGCTGGTCATATAAATAAAGTACATGGGACCCTTGGGGTGGGACCCTGCAAATGAGACGTCTGGAGTTCTCATATGCGGACTGGTCGGTTTCGCCATCCTGCTAGATTAAATGAGTCATCTCAGAAGGGGAATGGGTGATCTCACCACCGCCAAGAAACAAGAGCAGGAGTGGAGTGTAACTTCTGAACCCCAGGATCCCGCCACCGGACTCCTGCAGTCTAGAGCAGAGCACCCTGGCACCAGAGAAGCAGCAGGGCAAGAAGGGCAGGAGCAGACCGAGAGCGCTCTGCCTCACAGCAGTCGGCCTGGGGCTGATGCGGAGTTTGATTCTCCTCCCTGCTTGTGAAATCAGAGGAGGTCAGACACTGCCTCCACCGGACCCGTGTGTGTGTGTGTGTGTGTGTGTGTGTGTGTGTGTGTGTGAGCCTCATCACTGTCTCATGGTCCAATATGCCAGTTCTCAGGTCCACAACTCACGAGAGGAAGTTATGTAGGAATGGCCTACTGCCTTCTTTAATGAAAGGGACCAGAAGTGGCATACTCCTCTCTCTCTTAGATGCCACTGACTAGTGCTCAGTATTGGGGTCACACCTGGTTTCAAGGGAGACCTGCATGTGGCCTCATGTTCAGCCACAGATCAGGGTTTCTATTACTGGTGAAGAAACAGAAAACATTGAACAACTTCTGGCTCATTTGCCTTTGTGCAAAGGTAAAGCTCATGTAGTCTGCCCCCTCTGATTTGACTAGTACTAGCGGCCTGCCTCAGCATGTTGAGAAGGATTCTGGTTTTACTGTGGAAAGACTCCATGGCAGGCAGTTTCTCAAATACAGGAACGACAGTGGAATTACAGATATTGTTTATGTGCTGTGTCTGCCACTGGTGGTCCGTAAGCCTGGGTCGTCTAGGGCATTGGTTTTTAAAATTTACTTTTATTATGCAAAAGTTTTAAATATCTATTAGAGTGAGTCACATGAGGGGACTTAAAATAGTTCATGAAAAATCGAATTAAAAATAAAAATATAAACTTTATCTTTCAACATTAATTCCATCAAGGTCAAGACACTTTTGTTAGGTGATGATACTAGCCCATTGGCCCATTCTTTTT
>NW_022103913.1:9139165-9146711 GCF_000313985.2 Echinops telfairi
CGTTATGCACATTTTCATGATGAAAAATGAGTGCCCTTTAATATATATATTTTAAAGTTTAGGAAGCAAAAAGAAGCGAGAAAGAGCCAAAGAGGACTGTAAGGTGAATGCCCATTGATTTCCCACCGAAACGCTTGCAAAGTTGCCCTGTATGAGGAGAGGGATGTAGTGGTGAAGGACTCTGGGGAAGCTTTCCCAGGCATTTTTTTCCTAAAGTGTTGACTAACTCTCTCAGAACACGCTCGTGATAAGCACATCTCATCGTTCTTTGGTTTTGATAGAGCCAACTAGCAAAATGTCCTGAGCACACACCCCTACCCTCCCAATTTTGCCATGACCTTTACTCTTGACCCATCTGCTTTTGCTCTGATTGGACCCCTCCACCTCTTTGTAGCCATTGCTTCAAGTGTGCTTTGTCTTCAGGACTATACTGGGAAAGCCACATTTCATCTCCTGCCATAGTTATTCTGAGAAGTGCTTCAGGATCTTCATCCCCCCTGTTTAAAATCTCCATTGGAAGCTCTGCTCTTGTCTGCAGCTGATCTGAGCACACCCATTTTGACACCCATTGAGCAGAGAGTTTGCTCAACATAAAATTTTACCTCAGAATTGTGTAAGCTGCATAATTGAGATAGCTATAATGTTAGCTACTCTGTCTGCTGTTAATCATCACTCTTCTTCCACTAGGGCATACACGAGATGGCTCGTCTTGCAGATTGATGTGCGTGGTCTGTGGCTGCAGGCTTCACCTGCAACATTGCCTCATCCCTCCTTGAAATGCTTCATCCATCCAGAAGCTGCTGATTTCTTTGGGAGCGTTGTCTCCTAAACCTTTTCGTAAAGCATCAGTGATTAGATTACACTGTCTTTCTACCCTAGCTTCACCATAAATTTCATATTTGGTTTTGCTTCAATTTGAGTAGAATTCATGTAACTCTGATAAGGACTCTTCAAATTGTATTTTATCCTTCTTAATGCTTCAAACTAGATCCTGTTCAGACATGTTATAAATGACTCATATGAGATTATTCTGGTGCAAAAAGCAAATGGAAAGTCACATATAGTTTTTCTTTTTTCCATAATCCATATTTTCCATGGACCTTTTGGAGACCGTCATATAACGAAAACTTCCTCTACAACTCCCCAGCCCAGCAGTCACCAACTCATAGCCAACATTCCTCAGCTTCTCCTGTGTGCATTTTCCTCCACGCTTGGCCTATTTTAAATCTACTTTGTTGTATAATTTCATCTGTAGATATTCCAGATTTGTTTAAAAAGCAAGGACTCGCTTAAACCTACACACAATGCCATCACCAATCATTCCAAATTAATACAAATTCCCTTAATGTCATCAGGTCTCCAGTCGATGTTCCTGGTCTAGGGCACTGTTGCTTTTGAAATCTCCCAGGTGGTTCGAGTGTGTAGGCGGGCTTGGTGTCACTGCCTCACGCGGTACTTCAGATGCTGCATTTCAGAAGCAGCTCTGGGGCCCTGAGGGAATGGGAGATTTGCAGGTAGAGGACCTCGAGGACTCAGGTGATCCTAATCATGCCCTGTTCATTTTATCCTCTCTGTGTAGTGCCACCTGTGTGACAAGACGTTTATGAATGCCACCTTTCTCCGGGGCCACATGCAGCGCAGGCATACAGCCATGGCAGAAGGTGGTGAGTGCAGGCGGCAGCCTGGGCCCTCCTGGGACTGTGCAAGTGCTGCGGCTGGTGTTCAGTGGGTGGGACATCTACCAACAAGCCTGTCTTCAGAGCCCCGTCATCCAGTGGAGGATGTGCCGCCTGCCCATGGGATTGGGCAGTTTCTGAGCTTCGGTGTTGGGGAGAAGTGCTGGTTGTCAGACAGGTGTTTTCCTGTCTGTATTGACGAGTTACTTCTCCCTCTACCTCTGAGTAGGGGCAGTCAGACCAAGTGACTCTGATGGACCCAAGCTTCCCAGCCTTATGGAATCGGCCCTTCCCTGGCGCTCAACTACCAGCTGCCGTTGAGTTGACTTTGACCCCTAGTGACCTCCTGTGTGTCACTTTGAAGCCCATGGAGTTTCAAAGGCTAATTTTTTGTGTGTGTGTGAAGCAGAGCCGAAGGCCTTTCTTCTGAGGTACCTCAGGTGGACTTGAACTGCCAGTCTTCCAGTTAGCCGTCCAATGAGTCAACCATTTGCATCATATAGGAACTCCATGCGAATGGCAAATGAGCTTCAATGGGGCAAATGAATGCTGGGCTGCTTCATTGACATTTGTATTCAACATCAATTTATCGTGACACGAAGGAGACCCCAGCCACTACTCGCGTGCTCGGTGGTTGGTGGCAACCCTGAGTGAGAAAGAGCGGGCACTCTGCTCCTGGGAGGGTCCAGCCGAGGACAGTTCTGCTGGTCTGGGCTGCGGTGAGCTGGACCAGCCTTGGTTGCACACAGTAGTCTCAGTCATGACGCTTGCAACCCCCAAATGACTAGCAACACTGTATGTGTTCCCCACGAAGACATCCACATGCCTTACCTGTTTTATGGGGTGCAGCAAGAGCTAGCTATTAAAATGTATAAAGCTAAAAATCCTGTTAAGTAAAACTGTTCTTCTTTTTCCATCTTTTCAACTCCCTTTCCAAAGAACAGGCTTAGAGTTTCAAAACAGTGCCATTTACCCAATTACCAGGCATTTGTTGTGTATCCAGCATTTCTTAGTGCCGCATTAAAGGTTGCTAAAAGACACCAGATTTCCTATTTCTTCAATAAATTTGAACTGCTTATTGCCAAACAGTCCAGCCTGAGAAAGACCGTGTCTCTTTGTAAAGAAAAGTCTGGGCGTTTTAATATAGTACTACCTATCTAATAATCACTAAGAGTATCTGAAGAAGTACCGTATATACTCGTGTAGAAGCCGAGTTTTTCCAGCACATTTTTAATGCAGTTTTTGTGGTAAAATTAGGTGCCTCGGCTGATATTCAGGTGGGCTTATACTCAAGTATATACGGTAATACATGTTTAAGTACAATAGTTGTCTTTCTTGCTAATCCTTAGCCTTTGCTTTACCATGAGGTGGTTTAGTTAGCATGTCCATTTATAATAATTCATTCTGAATCTATTTTGTTAACTTCACAATTGTAGCGTATAAACCTGAGGCCACTGTGGTTCAAATGTCTTCACAACCCATGCTGCCTTTTTAATTTGAAATTAAAAACGATACATTTAGAATTATATTCTGTCTACATCTTATTTATAAAGGTGTTTTCCTCAGGTGTATGTTTGTGGAAACTTGGTAGATTATGTTTGAAATGGGTCCATGGGGGGGGTAGGAGTTGTTTTAAATATCAGTCTATATTGTGGTGAGTGTAGCAATATCCTTGGAAGGAGACATCATGCTTGGTAAAGTAGAGGGGCAGCAAAAGAGAGGGGGGACCCTGGATGAAATGGGTTCCCCAGTGGCTGCGGCAAAGGGCTCTGACGTAAGGGTGCCTGTGGGGCTGGGCAGGACCGCAGGGCTTCCTCCGGTTGTACGCCACAGGGTTGCGATGAGTCGGAACTGACACTGAGGCTCCTCGTAGCAACAGCATATAGGTAGCAAAACACTTGTTAGTTCAACCCTCTTAGTTCCCGTGCAGTTCACTTACATTCATCTGGCCATGCTCTCCAACATTACCATTAACCAAAGATCGAGCTATACTACTGATAAAAGTGAACTTAAAACTACAGCGATTTTTAATACTTTACAGTCCTCTCTGGTTGCTGTCAGAGGACAGAGATATGTTCTTTGCACATATACTGTGTGCAAAATTGTGTATACACGCTCATTGGTTTTCTGCTTCTATAACTCTAGCCATCTGTCATTCATATTTCCATGGGTCAGTCCTGCTAAAATATGTATTGTCAGTGTTAGTTGCCCATCAAGTTGATTCCAATTCTGGCCATCCCATGTGGGCAGAGTTGAACCGTGCCCCCGAGGGCTATCAAGCCTGTCACCTTTTGGCTATGGATTGCCAGGCCTATCTTTGGAGGCACCTCAGGATGAACTCTGTCAGTGATGGTTCACATGTATTGAGCTGCCATGGTAGGCACTGTGCTACACGCTCTGCTTATTACCACATTCCACCCTCACCACAGTCCTCAGAGGGTGATGCCACTATTATCATCCCATTTTGCAGTCTGGGAAATCTGAGGGTCAGAGAGGTTATGCAATCTGCCTAAGGTACCTACTGAGTGGCAGCGTTGTTCTCAGCTGGAGATGGGGCTGGTGATAGAGGCTAGGAACTGTATGTACTCCATCGCCAGCTTGATCTAACCGGATCATCCTCCTTGCATGGACCTCACAGGAAAACAGAAGAAGCAGGACCAGCCAGTGGAGGAGGTCCTGGAAGAGCTCCGAGCCAAGCTCAAGTGGACCCAAGAGGAGCTGGAAGCCCAGAGGGAGACTGAGCGGCAGCGGCAGCTCCAGGTGGGTGTGGAGAGGAAACTGGGGAGACTCAGGTCCTGGACTGCGGATGAGACTTTACTGCCTGTACTGACTTTCCTAGAGCTTGGAATCAGAGCTAGAATGGTGACTTTTCACACCTGGCAAATGTACAATTCACTCTTTATGGACCAAGACTGGGTCTGATTCTAAAAGCTCCAGAACCCAGTCCAGATAAATATTTGTAGAATGAAAATGTTTAAATGTGTCTAATTCACTCCTCCAGTATTCATTCACTCAGCATACATTCATTGAGTACCAATGTGGCAGGCATTGTGAGGGAAATAAAGAGAGAAGACCTGATCCCTGTCATGAAGGGTGTAATTCAGATGAGACTGTGGCTGAAACTAGCATCCTCTAAGTTCGAACAACAAGGACTGTGGGACAAGCGCTCTGTGGGTCTCTATCATGACCTGCATGCACAAGGGACCCCGCATCCTGAGTCCCATGGACAAGGGACCATGGCATGGTCTCTGTGCCGTAGAATGAATTCCATTGTGCTGACTTCTCTTTGTAGGAAGCAGAGATCATCCGTCAGAGGGAAATAGAAGCTAAGAAAGAATTTGATGAATGGAAAGAAAAAGAAAGGACCAAGCTTTATGGGGAAATCGACAAGCTAAAGAAATTATTTTGGGATGAATTTAAAAGTGTTGCCCACCAGAACTCTACGCTCGAAGAGGTACCCTACTTAAAGACTTTTCAAAGTACTTTTGTTGAAAATCTGCTCATTTGTTCTCAAATCCATTTCCTAGTGTACAAGTGTTATTTCATCTGCTATTGGGGACTGTGAGGCCCCGGTCTAAAGGCCAGGGTCTGGGTGTGAATCCTTATTCCATCACATATGCTGTGTTGTCTTGGGCAAGTTACATAACCTCTCTGTGCCTTGGTATCTTTTTTGTAAGGTTGCAGAAGGGTTAAGTTAACACATATACAGCACTTAAAGCAGTGTCTGGTGTATAGCAAGAATTCTAGATACTATCCTTATTTTTGCAAAATTTTTTTCTTTCTGAAACAACAAGAAATGAGAAAAAATTTACATGGGTGCATTTTTCTCACAGTAATGTTTGCTGAGAACTTGATGTGACCAGGCACTGCTGGGCTCTGTGGGGGTCACACATAATAGCTTTTACTTATGGCCTTTAGTGTTTTACAGCCCACAGGTAGAGTGGTTAACAACTGCTAACATGTAATCTTCAAACAACCATGATAATCTCATGGTAGGCACATCGTTAGTCTATTGATTGAAAAACAAAACAGAAGAAAACAAGCACCCCAACAAAGGACGACCCACCTGTTATCTGTCCTCTTTTACGAGTAAGGAAGTTGAAGCCAGGTAACTTTCTCAAGGGTGTAGAGCTAGTAAGAGGTGGAACTGGGGTTTGAACCTAGGTCTTCAAACTCCAACACCCTTATGCTGCTAATGGATGGACATCAAGTTGAATCAGGAAAACCTTATCAAAGTGATCCTTGGACCCTATCTTTCTATACGAGCCTGCATATGTCCGGAATGGGTATCGATTGTTACAATATGGGGCATGCCCTCCACCCAGATTGTCACCTGTCATCCTGGAGTCCAGCAAAATTGTGTCCCCTGGCATGGTGTTAGCTGAGCCGACGTCTGAGAAATAGATATTAATTTAAATTTGAAATTAATTTAAGTTTGAAATATTAATTTAAATTTGAAATAGAATTAATTTGAATTTGAAATTTGAAATAAAAATGAAATTGCCTCATCCAAGGGTCAAAGGGTTAGAAAATCCGGAGTTTTAATAAATAAGGTGATAATTCTTATCACCCTTAGTTTCCTTTTTAACGTGGGTCGCATTCTCCTAGACTGCACATGTATTTTCTCTTCCCCCTGTAGGGTTTACAGAGGAGCCCTGGTAGCCTTGTGCTTAAGCACTCAGCTTAGATGTTACTGGGTTGCACACCAGCTGCTTGGTGGGGGAAGAAGAGGCAGTCCGCTGCTGTTCAGATTCCAGCCTAGGGAACCCCCAGAGGCAGTTCTACTCGGGCCTGTGAGGCTGTTTGGAGTCAGCATGGACTGGACAGCAGTGGCTTTGGGGCTTATAGGATTATCTTACCTTGTTTTCACATTCAAGCCTGTCTCGTCTCACTAACATGTCACTTGTTTACGTTTCTTGAAGTAAAGGAATCAGACTGGCTGTGGAGCGTTGAGTCTTGTTAGGTAGTTATTTTGCCAATTTCTGTTTTAAGGCTTTTTTGGGAAAAACCATGCCAGATTCCACTTGGAGTGGTTGTGAGAAACGTTGTAAGATAGTTCGTTTTGAAAACACAGGAAGAAAACCCTGCTTGATGTCCGGAAGACTGCGGAGTCTGGTTCTTTCCTCCCTGTTTGAGGCTGACAGGGAAATGGCGGTGCTGCCAGGCAAGCAGAATTTCAGTGAAGGCAAAATTACCCACAAGATCTGTTTGTCCCTGGGAACCTGCTCCTCCCCTGTAAGGGTGTCCCCCCTATGGAGAACTCTAAAAAGCAGTATTTGTCTTCAAATCGATCCAGACTCAGGGGGCACCCCATGTGTCAGAGTAGAACTGGGATTCATAGGACTTTGAGGAACTGCTTTTTCAGAAGTAGATCCTTCGGTGCCTCAGAGTAGACTGTAGGCTCTAACTCTTGGCTGGCAGTCTAATGCCTTAACTACTTTTAGGCTACAGGAACTCTTCTGAAAGAGAGTACGGATTTTTGTAGCTATTGGAACCCTGGCTATTTAGTGGCCTGTGTGTTGGGCTGTGTGTTAGTCTGGGTACTTTAGAGAAACAAATTCACAGAAACTCATGTATAAGAGAGTTTTATATAAAGGTCAAGTGCACATCAAGAAAATATTCCAACCCTGTGCTGCCCAAACCCACAAGTCCAACATTAACCCATATGTCCAACACCATTCCACAAAATCCTCCTCTGTTTCACAAACACACACTATGATGCTGACTGCAGGAGGAAAGCCGAATCAGTGAACGTGTAAGCATCTCATCACTGGCAAGGGTCCCCAAACATCTGTTCCAGCACCCAGGGCCGCATCGGGGTAGGTCCATGTGCCTTCTCCTTGGGGATGTCTTGCAGGAAGTGAGCCTTG
>NW_022103913.1:9148843-9175537 GCF_000313985.2 Echinops telfairi
TCCTCTATTTCCTTTGACTTTCCTTTTGTCCCATTATCATGCTCAGTCTTCATTTGGGTTTCAGTAATTCCTCTTGGTTACATTACCCTTGATCACGCCCTACCAGGCCTCCTACACCCACCTCGCCACCGATTTGGATTACTTGTTGTTCCCTTGTCCCTGGGTTTGTTAACACAACTACCTTTACCACCCACCTCCTCCTCTCCCATGTCCCCCGAGAACTGTTGGTCCCATTGTTTTCTCCTCCAGATTGTTCATCCATCCTATCTTGTTTAGACAGACCTGCAGAGATAATAACATGCACAAAAACAAGACAGAGCAAAGCCAAGCAATAATATACAACAAAACAACAACAGCAACAACAAACCAATGACAAAAAAACAAAACAAAACACAACAAGAAAGAAAAGCTTATAGTTAATTCAAGGACTGTTTGTTGGTCTTTAAGAGTGTTTTCCAGTCCAGTCTGTTGGGGCACTATGCCCTGGCCCCAAAGTCCACCTTCAGTATTCCCTTGGGACCTCGCTGCTCCATTCCCTTGCTGTTCTGTTGTGCCCCCCTTAGTGTTTTGTCTCAGTGTGGGGGCGCAGTTCCCACACTGTGTCTCTGGTGTTGTCCCCTGTAGGGCTATGGGTCAGTGAGGGGCATCATATCTCATAGTGGGGCCGGCTACATGGCAACACTTTCAAGTATGTGTATATATATCCCCACAGATACACCTGCACACATGTACATACACCCATATACTTTTCTGTAAACATGTTTACGTACATATCTGCTTATGTTTTTGTGTGGCTACTACTGTTGTGGAATTGCATATGTTACAGTTTTTACCAATAACACCCTATGTTAGTCCGGGCAGACTAGAGAAACAAATCCAGGCAGACTCATATGTGTATAAGAAAGAGATTTATGTATGAGAGCAATTGAACATTGAGAAAACAGCCTAGTCCAGATCAAGTCCTTAAGTCCGATATTAGCCCATATGTCTGATACCAATCTATAAAGCCCTCTTCAGATTCATGAAACATGTGCAATGATTCCGAATGCAAGAAGATCACAGGCCAGTTGTTGGGAAGTCTTGTGGATCCAGTGGTGTTGTAAGCATCTCAGTGCTGACAGGGGCCTCCACATGGTTCCTTCAGGTCCCAGGGCATGGGGTCTATCAGCGTAGTGCCATGTGTCTTGTCAGTAGAACATCTCTCAGGGAGTGAGCAGAGAGAGTGTCTCCCGCCTCCAAGGTGGAAATACAGGAATTCCCAGAATACTCAGGGGAAGGCCAGGCCCACACAGAGGCCTCATTGGCTATGGCCTGATTGACAGACTAGACTCCACCCCTTCACTCTTAATCCTCTTGGGTCCCAAACTGACACCAGATTGTGTAACTACCACACACCCCTTAATTCTTGAGTACCTCTTAGTGTCATCGTCCCCATAAATTGTGTGTACTGTACCTAATTCAGTATTGCCTTTCTTATCACTGGAAACAGAAAGGGTTTACTATCCAGAGAGTTATTTGGTTTGCCTTTCACTTTCCCCTGGGAACCACCAATGAATGTTGGTGTTTGTCTGTAGATTTATTTTTGTCTTTTTACCAAAGTAGGATCGCACAGACCCTTTTACGACTGATTTATTTTTCTAGGCATAATGTCCACCAGTATCATTCATTATATAAGATGTTTTTTGAACTTTGTAACTAGATAGTATTCCATTGTATGTAT
Source organism: Echinops telfairi (assembly GCF_000313985.2). NCBI lineage: Eukaryota > Metazoa > Chordata > Mammalia > Afrosoricida > Tenrecidae > Echinops > Echinops telfairi. The sequence goes on from NW_022103913.1 coordinate 9,150,564, forward strand.
ATACCACATTTTGTTTAACGATTCATCCATTGATAGGCACTTAGGTAATTTCTTTTTGCTATTGGGAAGAATGCTGAAATGAATATTGTTGGTCTTCTTTTTTTATGTTTATATCTTTAGTCTTCCAGGAATTTATTTGGGTTTAAGATGTACAATAATCTTCCAAGTTAATATTTTTTACCAAGCAGCCACTACTTAATGATAATCCATCTCCCCCTGAGTTTCCATTTTTCCCTCTCCATGTTTTTCTGGGCTTTCTCTTCTATTTCAGTGCTCCGTTTGCCTTAGCAAGAGCCAGTTCTTTTAAGTTACTGTGCCTTTGTAATATGTTCTAGTATTGGGAAGAGCCACTTAACAAACTGTTAAAACTCTTTTTCAGAAGATGGAGTGGAAGAGAAAAATGAAGGAACTGCAGGAATCCCACATGACTCAGAAGAGAGAGGTAGTTCTTGTTGGGTGACTGGAGCCCTGGGTTTCCTGTGTCCACCTCTCATAACCGCTGATATGTCCCACCTGCTCCCCTGCTGATACTGTTCCTGGTCGGTGACCCTCTTTGATATCTAGCAGTGCTCCGCTGCTCAGTCAGTAGTTTCCCTCGCTGCTCAGGACCAAGGACCCCCAGGCATTTGCTTCTGAACCGAACACATCGATTGCTCTGTGAGTTCCCCTTTGCACAACAACTCAGGCCCTCCAAACAGGATTGTGCTGTAGGTCTAAGACGAATAGTCTGGCCACTTTCTGTTCAGAGCCTCCTTTGAAATCGAGTACCTGTGGATTTCGATGCTAGTTCAATGGGAGCTCAAATGAAAGGACTTGGGCGCATGGAAACTGGTGAGCAGAAGGCAGCAGTCCTCAGAGCAGAAGCAACAGCTTCTACAAAATGTGTCCCCGAGAGGAGGCAAGCTGAGGAGAGTGTTGGCTAATAGGAGCCACACGCGCTGCCTGGAGAAAGTGGAGGAGGTGAAGATGCTCCCCTTAGAATCTGACGCATGGTAGCTGCTCTCCACTCCAGTACAGGGCCTCACATGGACTTCCATCTGCAGATTTGATTTTATTCAAAATGTTAAGAAAAGCTGACAAAACAAAAAATATTTTCAAAATAGGAAAATACATTCATGTGATTCCCCAAATAGAAGAAATATAAAAAGGTTCACTGAGCAAAGCCTCTAACTGTTCCTAGCGCCCACCTCACAGGTGACCGCTTTTCCTGTTTTCATATGCATTCTTCTAAGGAACTCTGGTGGTGCTCTTATGTTAGCATTGGATTACTAGCTGCAAGGTTAGCAGTTCAAATCCACCAGCTGCTCCACAGGTGAAAGATGAGGCAGCCTGCTCCTGTAAAGATTTACAGTCTTGGAAACCCTATGAAAGGTTCCTATGAGTTGGAATCAATTCAACGAAACAAATTCCCACTACCATTGTCAATTCCAGCGCTTAGAGACCCTGTATGACAGAGTAGAACCGTGCCTGTGAGTTTCTGAGACTAACTCTTAACGGGAACAGAAAGCCATCCGAGTGGCTGGTGGTTTCAAACTGCTGACCCTTTGTTTCTTTGTTTTGGTCCTAGGCATTCTTCTAGATTTTCTTCAGGCAAACACAGAGTTGCATCTTCTCTTTGTTCTTTCACCAGAGGTCCATGTTAGCACCTTTTCTTGACCTCGTCCTTCTAACCTAGCTGCATCCCCTGGGTGATTTTGGAGTGGCCTCAACTTACCTGACTGCTCCGCAGCAGGAGAGCACACCTTTCCTGCCCTGGTCTGAGGAGTTTGTGCCTGGTTTTGACTTCTGTTCAGGCACAATTCCAAATGTCCAAAGACTAGAAGGTAGTTTTGGAAGACAGTCAGTTGTGCAGACCTGAAAATCTGCCCCCCTGCCTCAGGTGAAGCCCCAACATATGTCTTCAGGTGTGGGACCTACAGACCCAGGGTTCTGAGTGGTCCCTGCAGACACCCGGCTGACCACTCTCCTGTGTCCACCAGCTGCAGGAGGAGAATGAGCGGCTCCAGGCCTCTCTGTCCCAGGATCAGAGGAAAGCAGCTGCCCAGGCCCAGCGCCAGATCAGCGCCCTCCGCACCCAGCTCGAGGAGCAGGCCAGACTCATCGCTTCGCAGGAGACAATGGTAGTTGACATCTCTACGCAGTCAGCATTGGGGGCTCCTTGTCCGTTTTCTTGCCAGATTCTCCTTGAATTCTTTTGCGGTCATGTACACTAGAAACTGCCTTCTTCAGTCTAGGACTGCCAGAAGATAAATGGACTGTATCATCAGAGACAAAATTAAGTGTCCAGTTCTTGGTTGGTGGTGAAAAGATGGGGCAGTCTGATTCACAGGCTCAGAAACCCTAGGGAGTAGTTCTACTTTGGTCTAGAGCAGTGGTTCTCAACCTTCTTAATGACATGACCTTTAATACAGTTCCTCATGTGTGGGGACCCTCCAACCATAAAATTATTTTCGTTGCTACTTCATAACTGTAATTTAGCAACTATTATGAATCGGGTGACCCCTGTGAAAGGGCCACGGACCACAGGTTGAGAACCGCTGGTGTATAGGGTCACTAGGAGGAGGAATGGGCTCAGTAGCAGTGGGTTTGAGTTGGGACCTGTTATACCTCATTAGCCCTTACTATAGTCCTGTGAGTGGGTGTCACCTCCTGCCCTGCTCATGAGACAAATGACAAAACTGAGATTGGGAGGTTAAGGGCTCACATTCATACGGGCCACTGCATAAAGGCCAAGGTGAGATGCACCCTTAGCCTGGTCGGTGGGCTGCAAAGCCGGTCCTCCTTGGACCAAGGGATGGCAGACTGCGGCTCGCAAGCCATATTGGGGTCTTTCAGTATGCACATGTGGCTCTGAAGTAAAATTGCCAGGGAAAATAAAACGATCGTAGTTTCATTTGTAAAAGTTTTGAAGGATATTATTCAGATAATGGTGATTTCATTTGCTTGTAAAAATGTATTTATGCCTTGCAAATAATTTTTAAATGGTTGTGAGGGACAGAATTGACTGCACCTAGTCTTAGACTATGTCCTCAGACATGATTTCTTTTTTCTTTTTTTTAAAAAAATCAATTTATTGGGGCGCAATTCATCACAATACATAGATCAATTGTGTAAAGCACATCTATACATTTGTTGCCCTCATTATTCCCAAAATTCGCTTTCCTCTTGGGTTCCCGGAATCGCTCATTTTCCTCCCCTCCCTTCCTCCTCCCCTCTCCCCCATGTACCCTTGATAATTTATAAATTATTATTGTATTTTATATTACACTGTCCGGTGTCTCCCTTCACCCACCCCTCTGCTGCCCATCCCCCAGAGAGGAGGTTATATGTAGCTCCCTATAATCAATTCCCCCTATCTACACCCCCTTTCCCTCCTGGTATCGCCACTGTCACCCCTGGTCCTGAGAGGTTCATCTGTCCTAGATTCCCTGCGTTTCCAATCAGATATGATTTCTTAGTCAATACCCTTTGTTGACAAATTAACAGCCTCTGATACATCAATATAATGACAAGGCATTTACGTACTCAGTGGCCCCTCCTAGAGCCGGCCCCTATCACTCTTGACTTAGCGTACTGACCATTCTCGGCTCAGCCCCAGATCTGTGGGAAAGTTGCTTCTTTCTCTGGGCCCCTCCTGTGGCCACAGAACCTTGGATGGTCGGTTGGACATTACTTACCTCATGGTCCAGACTCTGTGGTTTGCAGCACCCATGGTCACCATCCAGTCTACTCTTCATGACCCTGCACCCCTGGCTTTTCTGTCCTCCCAGCCACACTTCACCCAGTCAACATATCTAGCCCACACTGCGGCTGATTTTCTTGTCATCGTTTGTCCTAAAACGCTGAGCTCACACGGGAGGCTGCCATCTGCGATATCAGGACTTCTGACTGCAGGGATTTTAGTGAGAGCCCTTCAGCTAAGTTAACAGAATCGGTTGATAAAGAGGAATTTTGGGACAAATTCTAGCCTTGGTTTAGTTGCAAAATTATGCTATTGGGAAGCCAATATCTGTTTATTCTGTTTCACCATCCTTAGGGTATTAACTTTTGTTCTTGTGCTTGATCTATATTTTTAAGCTTTTTGGGGGGTCAGTGGGGGTGGGGAGAGGTTACCGAACAGGTCATCAGTGTTCAATGGTTCACACACACTCTGTTCCAGCGCCTCAATTGCAATCCCTTCAGTAGAGCCGACCTTCGCCCTACACTTTCTTTCTCTGTTCATCTGCCTTTCTGAACCTTTCTGAACTTTGTCTTTGGGCAAATGCTTCCCTCTTGCTCTTAAGTGGCCGGTGATTCTAAGATGTGCCTGCCTCCCTAGAGCCCTCGCTCCTCCTTTAGACCTGTCTGCTGAAAATGAGCTACAACTGTGAGTTAGTCCAGACTGGCCAGGTTACGAAGGACCACCTTTTCAGGTGTTCTACTAGAATCTATCTGGCCTGCGAGGCTTACTTCCTTCAAGATCTTCCGTTTCTTTCCACATCGTTCTTCTACCCTGTCCGGCTCCTTCCCAGGCGATCTCTTTCCGAGCAGTCGGTCGTGGTAACGGACACCAGGTAGTTCTTCAGTCTCAGGATTATGGGAGTGATGCTCGCATGCTCCGTGAGGCCCCTTGGATTGACTGTTTCCCCTGCCCTCAGTTTTCATCACTGGGCTTTCCTCTGGACAGGGAGAGACCATGAATTGTACCTTAGATGACAGCTCAGGAGCTTTTTTCAAAACAGTTTTTTTGGCACATGGTCCACATAGCATACAATTCAGTAGTTCAATTATATCAAGAAGAAATGCACAATAATTACACGAGCTTTTAAAATACCAGTTGCTACTCATCGAAGCAGGATGTAGACGTGGACTGTGTTTTCACATGCTTGACTTCTCCTTGTTGCAAAGTGTCGTTTAGCAGCAAGCTTCACAACCGTATTTAATGGAAGAAGTTGATCAAAAGACCCCTTCCCGAGACTTTCCTTTATATCTTACTGGTCAAAACTGTGCTAAACGGACACTCTAGCTGTAAGGAAAGCTGAGAAAGTGAATAATTAGCTTTGTAGTCTTTACTGTAGCATCAGCAAGGAAGGAAACAGTGCGTGTGGATGCTGGACCGGTCAGGCTTCAGTTATGTGACAGAGTAAATTAGGAAAGGGAGCTCCTGCTTAATCAGAAGAAAGAAGATGTATGGGGTCTCCCACGGCGCTCAAGGCTGGGCAGCAGCGAAGTCTGGGAATAAACTGGAACCAGAGGCATGAAGGAGGCTGGAGTTTCCCTCTGCTCGTTCCCTCGGTCCCTCTCTCTCTATTCCTCTGTGCTTCCTTCTTCTACTCTGCAGATTAGCTCCCTCTCCTTATCTGCTCCATGTGGCAAAACAAACAACAAGCCCCAAAAGGCAAAAGAAAAAAGAAAAGAGTACTTGGCTGCTAGCGGCTGTTGAATTTAGATATCACTAGTCTCAGGGTCTTAACTCAAGTGTAGTCTGTCCATGATGGAGGGGGTGTGAGGTCATGTTCGATGCAGCTGCCTCTTTGGCAACCAGGTGGTAGGAGGAAAGAAGGGGAAATTCCTGGAACAGGGAGATTGAGCAACAATTTAGTAATCAGAAGAATCATGCTTAATCAGAAGAAAGAAGATGTATGGGGAAGCACTGAGCTCAGAAAGAGGGGAGCTTCTGCCGTGCCGAGGCTGTTTCCCACGAATATTAGTGGCACTTGTTGTGTCCTAGACAGCATGGCGCTTCCACCCTGAGAGTCACCCCCCCTCTTTGAGAGGGGGGCATTCTTCTCTCTGTGCTGGAGGAAAATGGAGTTGGCCCCCCCTGATTGCCAATGTCTAGCCTCAGTGCTGCCTCTTCTCACACATGGACAGCAGGAGGTGTGTGGAGAGTTTGGAAGGTGTACCCAGAGTTCCTCTGGTTTGCAGTGGGTAGTGTGGACACTGGCTGTCCCTTTGTCTTTGTGCTCGGCAGAGCAGAGTTCCGACAGTGATCCCTGCTGCCTGTAACCTGCTCTGTCCGCCCCTCTCTCTGCAGATCCAGACCTTGTCGCTCAAGAAGCCGGAGGGTAAGTCTGCATCGGAGTTTCTAACAGCCTTGGCAGTTCTCTTGGGTTCTTTCCCCTCTTTTCCTTGGCTAATGGAGGATTGGTGACAGCAGACTCTAGGGCATGTGGTGGCTGACTCCCCAGCTGGGATCGAGGAGGGAGAGAAGACAGTACCTTCTGGGATAGACAAGGCTCCAGCCTGCCTTTGCACTGAAGACCTTGCCCAGGGCCAGCCTTCTCTTGTTGTTAGGGTGCTGGAAAAGACAGGGAGGGGTGAGGATTTGGCCCTGGGTGATTGATAGAGCAGGCTCTTTCTAATTCACCAGGCCTGTGGGTCAGGCTTCAGGGTTGCCCAGAAAGTTGAGCCCACATCTAGGTGGATGGGGCCAGTGTGGCATGTACACTTTCCTCTTCTTGAGTCCTCTCCATCCTGGGGCGGGGAGAGGGGCTCGGACATGGAGGCTCGGGTACCCAAAGGTACACAGTAACCCACAGTGGGCTGTTTCTGCTGGGAGGGTCCTGGCCATCCTCTGATGGAACCTGTTACTCCACACTCCACCCCTAACTCCCCTGTCCTGTCTTTTTTTTTAACCTTTTCTTCCAAACCCACACATCTCTCCCAACCCCTGTCTTGGGACTAGAAATTCAGTCTTACCGCCAGTCCCTTGACCCCCACCTGCCTGAGTGCTACTGAGTCCTCCCTCGTGCTTCTGATCCATCCTGTCATTCATTGACTGTCTCCTGGATTTACTGTGGGGTGGGCGTTATTGCTCTGTTTTCCTAGAGGTAGAAACCGAGGCTTAGAGACGCTCAATAACTTGCCTTCTCATACTCAAGTGCTGAGAGACAGCTGGAATGTGAGCTTGCCTCTCTGCCTCTGATCATCTGCGTCTCCAGTAAAGGTGAAATGCCAGGAGGGGCCGCTCTTTCTGGTGCCCATATTCACGGAGTCTTCTGCACTTAAGTCGGGGATGGGACACAGGGCACTGGAACCATGAACTCTTCCTTATCTTCCCAGGGAACTTCCAAGGGCCAACGGCTGTAGACACAGAAGAAGACTCTCTTGAGGAAGGTGGGACCTCCTTGTCTTACCCACATGCCCAATGCAGCTGATGTCATGGTTTAGCTTGTCTGCACTCTGTTCCTTCTGATGCTTGAAGCGGGCTTGGAGGGAATTAAGGATACAGAATAAATACTTCTTGAGCACCGTGTACGGGTCAGGTATTTTACACACAAGTACTTGCATACAATCTGCTGGTGCGCTGATGGGGAAGGCATGCTCAGAGAGGTTGAGTGACTTATCCAGAGTCACACAGCTAGTAAGGGGAAGGTCTGGGATTCAGAGTGACGTTTGAGTCACAGCCGGTGCCTGTCCCACAGCCTCTCACCCAGTGCTCTTCAGAACTCAGGAAGAGGGGTGGCTGTGTCGGCAGACAAGTGGCTCTTGCTGTTTTATTTCTGTGGCAAGTGTGTTGCAGACAGGTCACACAGGGCTTCGTGAATGTTCAGGGATTCTTCCCTACTCCCTCTTTGGGGCACTGGGTACCTGCTGGTTTTATTCATCCCACTGAATGGCAGATTCTATTCACAGAGTCTCCCTCAGAAGCTGAGAGGGGATGTGAAAACCACAGACATGCTTCCTGAGCACCAGGTGCTGCGGGACAGTCAGGGAAAGATACTCCCATGGAAAGTTCAGAAAGCACTCACAGATCACCCCACTGATTTTTTATATATATATTTTCCCCTTTATATTTTGAGAAGGTTATCCATGCACCTTGGGAAAATGGCAATAGTGTAAAAGCTTGTACAGTGAGAGGCAGGTCTCCCTCCTGCCCCACCTTCCATTTTCCTTTCCAGTGAGCCGTTCCTCTGTTGCCTGCTTCCATGGGGCTCCAGGCTGCTGTGTGTAAACACAGGGACCCTGCCCTCTTCTTTCCCAAATGGGAGCACTCTCCACATACGAGGGGCTTCAGAAAGTTCATGGGGAAAATTCCGTTGTATCTTAATTCCAGTTTTTCCATGAAATTTTGAAGCCTCCTTATATTTTTCTATAGGTTTTTATTTTCTTAACTTATTGATGAAATAATTTCATGTTCCTTTTTATAGAGCTTACTTAATTTTTTCCTGGGGCTTTGAAGTTTTCTGTTGGCTAGATAAGCAACTACTAATTTAGCCAGTCTCCCAGTATCTCTGTGTCCACATACTTATGTCTTTCCAGCTTCAAAGTGCTTCATTTCTTTCCTCCACTGATGACCATTCAGTTCGCGTCGTGCCTCTCGACAGTAAGACTCAAACTATTTTCTATCCTTGTCTCCAGTTTCTCACTTCCCATTGTTTTCTCAAATCTGCTTTGTTATTGTGGTTAGTTTCAGGCCAGTTGATTTTTGAGAACTTATGCATAATACACCCACTCCTCTGTTATTGATGTGGTTAGATTCTGAAGGTCAAGCTGTTATTGGAAAATCAGCAGAAATGGAGAATGTCCACAGCAGATCAAAAAATGGAGGATGACCACATTATCACAGAACTGCCAAATTACATCATTACAAAACTGCCCCACCACTGAGAATCATGACCCAGCCAAGGTGGCACATAACCATCATATCACGGCCAGCATTACTATTGCCTTGTGCTTCAGTGCCTGTTACTACCAGATGTATGTCTTTAATGTGGAAAATGGTGGGGAGTAGATTTGTTTTACTGTTGTTATCAACGCACACTTTGGATGGTGAGATCGTTGATAAGCGAGGAGTAAGCATAGAATGAAATGTTGCCCAGTCCTGTGCCACCTTCATGGCTTTTATTGCGATGTAACTCACATACCACCGACTCCACCCATTTGGCTTGTCTCACTCCATGGTTTTGGTATCTGGAGTCACAGATGTGTGCAGTTGCCACCACAGTCAATTTAGAACTTCTCTCACCTCAAAAAGAAAGCCCCGCACCCTTGAGCTGTCACCTCTATCCTCCCACTTCCCTTCAACCCCACGCACCCTCTAACTCCCCTTCTCTCTCTATAGTTTTCCCTAGTCTGGATAGTTCATATGAATCAAGTTATGCAATATTAAGAGGTTTCCAAAAGTTCATGGGAAAAGGGAAATAAAAGCGATGGGATTTTCTAGTGAACGTTTTGCATTCCCTTGTATGTGGTCTGGTTTCTCTGACCGAGCTCAGTGTTTTTAAGGCTCATCCGTGTCATAGCGTGTATCAATACTTCATTCCTTTTTATGGCTGGGTACCCCTCACCCTGGCCCTTACCTTTAAATGGTAAACTCTTCCCGTGCATTTACCATCCAGTTGGATGATAGCCCCCAAACTTAGAGTTTCCCCCACTTGGGGGAAGGTCTCTAGCAAGTAACACAGGTCCCCAAGTGGGGTGACCCACATCCGAGGAAACTGGGGCTGCAAGTCCCAGAGAGGTTGAAGCTGGAGAGTCGGGAGACCCCAGCGGGGCTCTGTTCTAGTTTCACACACTCATCGCACTGTCCTGTGGGGGCTCATGTCTACGTCTCCCCCCGCAACCCCCAGCCCCACGACCATGGCGTTCACGCTGACCCATGCCCCAAGGCGCCTCTCCCTGCCGTTGACTCAAGTCCGTGACTCACAGCAACGCCCTGTGAGTTTCCACGACTGTAACTGCTTTCGGGAGTAGAAAACCCAGTCTTCTACAGAGATGCTGGTGGGTTTGAACTGCCCAATGTGTAACCATTATACCACCAGGGCTCCTAGCGGGCCTATATAAGGTTTCCGAGGCTGTAAGTCTTTACAGGAGCTGGCGGCCTCATCTTTCTGTCCATCTCCCCTGACAGTGGTGCTCAAAGTTCAGCCCCGACCAGCTGGCCTGGGTATCACAATTCTCAGGCTGATCCACACCAGCGGAATAAAAATCTCGGGGGGTGTGGCCCGTTAACTTAGTTTAACAAGCCCTCCGAGGGATTCTGATCCTCTGTCAGGGTGGGACCCCCTGCTGCACTCTCTAGCACACCTCAGACCCATGACCTCAGGGCATCTGGGGTTGGGGCCAGACAGCTGTAGTATTTAAAGCTCCCCAGGTGATTTCAGTGTGCACCTTGAGGCGGGGCCCAGGGCCATGGGCAAACCTGAGCCATCATCAGAGCTACCTGTAAGGTAGAATGCCGATTGCTAGGCCCTGGTCCTAAAGCACTGGTTCAGCAGCATAAGAGTGGGGCCTGCGAGTCTACACTAGGAGCAAGCTGAGGTGCATCTAGGGCAGTGGTTCTCAACCTGTGGGTCATGACCCCTTTAGGAGTTGAACAACCCTTTCACAAGGGTCGCCCGATTCATAACAGTAGCAAAATTACAGCAATGAAAATAAATTTTATGGTTGAGGGGCCACTACAACATGAGGAACTGCATGGAAGGGTTGCGGCATGAGCAAGGTTGAGAACCACTGGGCTAGGGTGTGGCAGGTACGGCATGTGCCCTGAGCTCCACCTGAGAGGTGCGCCACCAGGCCCTTTCTATTCGACATTGCAGTTTCCATGGACAATTGTGAGGCATCATTCAGAGGATTAAAACCAATGGCCGTGGGCGATGTTTTCCATAGGTATACTCCCGGCAGCAAGGCACTGAATGATGGTGAAGCTCTAGTTCAGAGTTTGGGGAATTGTGGCCATAGAGCAAGTGGGTCTCAGACTCGACTGTTAGTTAGAATCTGAGGCTCAAGTCACAAGCCTGGGAGCCCCGAGTGAACCCACAGCTGGACTTAGCCTAAATCCTGGTGGTCCAGACTGGCGGAGGAAGAGATTTCTGAATAAAGGTGAGGGGTCTCAGACAGTGGCAACCTGGAGCAAGCATGCCTCAGCTTCTGACCCAGGGATGGACACTCAAGCAAAGCTCACAGGCCAGAGACTGAATCCTGGGCCAAGTGAGGGCTGGGTGGGTGCAGAGGATCTTTGGTAATGGAGGTGTCTGTCAGTTGCCCAGGCTGACCTCAGTGATTGACTTGTGTCGCAGAGCGGGAGACTTCCCAAGATGGACAGCAGAGGGTGCTGGCAGCGCTGAGGCTAACCCCCGGCTTGCTAAAACAGTTCCGGCCAGTCCTGGAGGACACCCTGGAAGAGAAACTGGCAAGCATGGGGATCCAGAGGGTAAGTCCCAGGACCGCTCTCCACGGGGCTGGTCCCCACCATTCAGACGCGACGGGCTCTTAGGTGGACAAGCGCTGGGTGGCCTTTACATCAGAAGCTCGTGCATCTTGCGTGTTCTTGTCTCGGCTCCTTGGGTGTCCAGGAGTAGGAACCCAGGCCGCTGCTCCGCATCTCTCAGCGGCAGCTTGCTCTTTCCCTGCCCCTCGTGGCCAACCCGGCCCCTGCCGCCTGACCTCTCGGCACACGCCACTCACTGGCCACTTCCTTTTGCTTCTCTAATTAAATTTCCCTACAAAGGGAACTTCATTAGCTCAGTCGATGGGTGGGTCCCTCTTGGATGAAGTGACCAACTCGGGGCCAGCCATGGCCGCATTGGCTACGGCGACTCTGCTTTGGTGGCTGCGAGCGGGGCAGGCCCTGCCCGGGATGCCTGGGACAGAGGAACATGCCCTCACGCCAGTGTGCTCGCGTTTAACCAGAACATGCATGTTCTCATGAAAGCAATCATGCACTGGTAAGTAAAAATAGGCCTTGTTATTAAAGCAGCTAAGCGTCACATCATTGAAAATTGTCTTCTTATAAAGTAAGATGAGGAGGAAATCTAGATTTAGCACCTAGATTTAATTTAGTAATGATGTTCATGGATTTGTCTTTGGCTGCTTACCCTAAATTTGGACTTATATTCAGACCAGATTAAAACATTTCTTTCTCAACTTGGTTAAATCTTCCTCTTGGATTTGGCTTCCCAAGACCCATGGATGGACAGCTGTCCAAAGTCCAAGCGACTTTCAGTAGGTCTTGGGAGGGTACCTGGCTCTTGTCTTTTGCAGTTTATTTCTTCAGACACTTTCAGCTGTGTCTGCCCCACTGGTGGCACCTGGGGACGCCTACGGGAGCATGCAGTGGGTGTTGGTGGCGGCGGCGACGAAGCAGGGCCCCTCTAAGTGGTTTCTACTGTAAGGTGGACGGGTCGATACAAATACTTTACAGCCCCGGTTTGGGGAGCTCAGGGGCAGGAGAAGAAGGGGAGCCTCACCCTCCAAAGTTGGACGTCTGTCTCTTTGAGGGTGCCAAGGGGGTCTCCGCCCAGACGCTCAGACACCTGGACACGCTCCTCAGAGCCCAGCGGGAGCAGAAGGCTGGAAGGTTTTCTGAGTTCCTGAGCCTAAGGGAAAAGCTCGCCAAGGAAACGACCAGCAGAGTGAAGGAGAGCCAGAAGAAGGGGGCCGTGGGGGCCCAGCCAGATGGCGAGCTCACAGGTGAGCCGGGGAGAGTGCTGGCTGCTTTGGGGGCTGGGCCCTGGGACGGTGTCCAGTTCTCCCCAAGGCTTGTGTGCTTGGGAGGAGAGAGGGATCCCTGCCTCCTTTTAGGAACTTTGCTCTGAAAGTCCAGGCTGCAGGGTCCTCCTAGGTGACCGGGTCCCACCGCTCTCTGTTGGGGCAGCGGAATGAGAGAGGGTGGAGGGGTGAGCCACGTGCTCAGCATCCCTTACTGGAGGGAAACCCAGGGCCACACCGGCGGGGGACTTGCACTGCTGCACGTAGCAGTCTTTGTCTTGGGCTACTTTCCCTGCTCCGACCACACGCCCAGCTCCTCTCCCACAGAGAGCAGCGTCTCGCCATTTCCAGGGCGGTGGGCCCGACATGTCGGTGCCGGGAGGATGGCCCAAGTCCTGGGAGTACTGAGGCTGCGAGTGCAAGCATATACGAGGGGGCTCCCAAAAAGTTCGTGTAAAAATGGAATGAAAAGATAAAAGAAGCTGTCCATACACTTGTTGAAGCCCCCTCATAGAAATCAAATGAACATTTCCTCAGAGCTCAGCTATTCCTGCTCTCGGAGCCGTGGGGAGGGCGTGAGAGGCAGGTCCAGTTCCGTCTCCTCTGACCTCAGGCGTGGGGTCCTGGGCCTGGTCACAGCTGCTGCTTCGCCACTTGTCTCCGCCCCTGTGGTTCTTGTGGAGGACAGACACCTGGGAATGAGGACCACGGAGTGTCAGTCCACCAGGACGTGGGGAGCCCCAGTTTCTAGAGGAGACCCAGATCCACTGTGGGAGAGAGCGGCCTGCCCCTTCAGGCAGGACCACGAGCTGCTGGAGGGAGCTCAGTGCGATTTTCACCTCAGGTCTGGGCAGACTCAACCTGGGCTCTTCCCACAAAGAAATTCTCCAGAAGGTGGTCCACATACCTCCGGGGATATGAGGGAGGATTTCAACTGGGACAGGGACCAATATTTTTTTATCTTTATTTTTCTTCGTGACTTTGGACCTTTATTTTTCTTCATCAGAAAACACATGACTAGCATAGTGATCCTGTGTCTCATAGAAATTACTCCTTGGGAAAATGTAAATAAGGTACCTCATATTTAAAGATGATGTCATTTTATATAAAACTATTATGTCGGTAACTGGCCAGTTGGTATAAGAATGTGTTGCTGTTCTGGGGAACCCTGTCCCATGTAGTTTAAACTTCTCGCCTTGAAATCTCTGAGGTCAGGACAGTTCTTGGTCTTATATGGACACTTCAGGGAGCATTCTTTCATTTCATGGGTCCTTGACTTGGTCACTGACTAGTCTTTCACACTTCAACGCGAGCTTGCATTTCTCTATTCATTTGCTTAAACTTACCTTCATTCACTCACTCATTCAGGCCTGACATGCCGGGACCTTCCTCTCTACTGGGAAACCAGTCAGAACTTTGATGGAGCCAAGCACAGGGTTGGTGGGAGCTGAGAGGAGGGAGGGACCAGGGGCTCGGGCAAGATGAATGGAAATGCCCTGATTCTCAGTTTCCAGGAGAAATGAAAGGATCTTGCTCTTTATAGATTAACCCCCACTCAACCCTTGTTCAGAAAGCAGAGAGGGAGAGGCCCCCGTTTGCCTCGTCTCCCTTAACCTACTGTGTCGACCCTTTCTCAGGCACCCCTGGGGCGTCAGGGGGATGCTGTGCCTTCAGGACCGACTTGTGCTGTTCTGAAGTTCTCTCTCATCAGATGGTGCCACTTCCCTTGTCAGGAGCAAGGCCTTTGAGTAGCAAAAGCAGTGACCAGAACGCTTGCTTCCATAGATGTGTGTGTGTGTGTGTGTGTGTGTGTGTGTGTGTTCAACAAGGCATTTTCCACAGACTCTTGGACAAGTCCGCAATCTTTTGAAACTTTATACAAGCATCTGAAGATGCGCTGAGGTCTGCTTCTGAGTAAACGCATTTTCGGAAGGCAGCATATTCCAAATGTTTTTGACCTTGAACATCAGGAAGAAATGCATTTTCCCGTGGCTGAGTCCACACTGCTGCGTTTTGTGGACTAGCCCTTATTCTGACTCTCTGTAAAACACTGCTCTCCTCTTCCCTTTCCATAGAGTGCCTACCCTGGCTTGAGGCAGTGAGGAATGTAAAGAGAGACTGTGCTTAACCTGGTTGGTCTAGCCGCAGGCAACATTGAGGAGCAGCTATGTGTGGACCTTGAAAGCCATGTGGTTCTCTGGCGACCTCTGGTGGTCGCAGGCCCCTCCTGCACTCCCCACAGTGGCCGCTGCTCTGGAGGGCAGCGAGGGGAGATGGCCTCCTGGGCAAGGGCAGCTTCTAGCATAGCGTGGGGGCAAGCTGCTGGGCTCCCCTGAGCTGGGCTGGCTCCTGTGCGGCTCCTGCTGATGACATGACCCTGGAGCCACCCATCTTGCTCTCCGGGCCTCTCTGGGCTGGGAGGGTAATGAATAAACCGGTTGTGGCTGGTCTGCTTGAGTGACTTGCTCTTTCTGTTTCCCGGCTTGGGCCCTCTTGCTGCATTTAGTTCAGCTTGGGAGTCAGCACAGGTGTGCCCTGAAAGCCATTCCTCTTTATTTCCAGGCAGAAGCCAGCGGAGCCCACTGTTCCCCAGAGAAGCCCAGCCAAAGCCCAGGACCCTGCATGTGGCAACAACATCCAAGCTAGCAGAGCCCACGGGAACCCTGAAGCACCGAGACAGCCGTGGCCCTGGCCTGACCCAGGTGCCCACCCCCACTCCCCACCCCAGAGTGCGGGGCCCTGCCAGCAGCCCTACTTCCCCAGGGCCTGGGCTGAGGTAAGTCCGGAATCTGCCCTCTCTCCATGTCCCTGGTGGCGCTCCTGGCCTCAAACAGCCTGGTTCTGGCCTCTCCACAGGCTTCTACAGCCGGGGCGGGTGGGGGTGGGGGGACACGAGATCCATGAAGTGGGTGCCAGAGTCTGACTAACGCTCCGAAGAAGAGACTGGGGTGTTTGATTCTCAGTGAAGGAGAGAGAGGGAAAAGGAAGGGAGGGGGGAGGAAGGAGAGAGGGTAGGGCAGAAGGGGAAGAGACTGTCCTGAAAGTACCTGTTCACGGTCAAGAAGCAGAGCACACCCTAAGGAAATTCACTTTTCACATGACTGACTGACTGCTTACATTGCAGGAGACTGCGTCCTGTAAGGTCATTTCATTAGCTTGCATTATGGGAAGGGCTTATATTACAGGAGATTAAATGATGGAATATCAACTAGTGTCGGACAAACTACTGGGCTGCAACAGTCTAGCCAAGTTGACATATATAATTAACCATCACACCTTCCCTCCCTTGACCCATGTTCTCCCTACACCTTAGTCACCCCACTGGAAGGGCTGGGTCCCCAGGGAGGCAGGGATGTCCCCTCTGAGCCCCATCTTCTGAAAGGAGAAGCTGGTGTGATGGCCATTCTTCAGATGGCTCCAGGCTGTTGACTGGGCCCAGGTGAGGAGGCAGGGCTGGTCTTGGTAGGCCAAACTAGCTTCACTGAATGGTGAAGTTTGCATCGGGCTTTTCTCTCTGATATGTGTACCCCCGATTCTTCTTCTTCCATTTCATGTCTCAGCACACCCCCATTCAGTTCTGAAGAGGACTCAGAGGGGGACACTGTACAACGCATGGCCCTTCCGCAGCTGAAGGTTCCTTCCGGGATGGGGTCCCGGCCGGAAGATGACTGGGACTGGTCTGACACGGAGAGCTCAGAGGGAAACGCCCAGCCTCCTGCCAAGGGTTCCGGTGGGCTGACCTCCTCGGGTGAGTGCACTGTGGCGCTGGGCCAGTGCATCCCCAGCCCGGGGTCCGCAGGCTCAGGGAACAGCCTTCACCATCCTTTGAGCATTCTGATTTGGCATCGTTCTCTTTTGATTTGGAGAGAATGCTCCTCTTTGCCATCAGATATCAGGAGCGCTGGTGGCACAGAGGTTAAGCACTCAGCTGCTGATCCACACGTAAGCACTTTGAATGCATCTGCTGCCCCGTGGGAGAAAGATGGGGCAATCTGCTTCCTAAAAGGCTCCCCTCCCCCACAAAGTAACAAAAACCAAACAAACCCCGAACGCAGTGCCATCGTGTCAGTTCTGACTCACAGTGACCCCCAGGACAGGGTAGAACTGCTCCTGGGTGTTTCCGAGACTGTAACTCTTTACAGGAGTAGAAAGCCCCATCTTTCTTCCTTGGAGCGCCTGGTGGTTTCTAACTGCTGACTTAGCACTTGGCAACCCAGTGCATTGACCACTGTGGCACCAGGGCTCCTCTGTATGCAGCTTCAGCTGGATTACAGCCTCGGAATCCTCAGGGGCAGTTCTACTCTGCTTGGTAGGTTGCCATGAGCCAGAATCAACTAGATGGCGGTGACCATTTGTTTTTTATAAGCCATCCACTGTTTTCCTGGAATAGCAGAGGTATTAGGGGACAGCATTTGAGTGAGGGTTATTTTTGTTCCTGTGCTTTGTCATTGCACTGGCCAACTGTTGGAAGTTGCAAAGAGGTCCCTTACTCTCTTCTCCTCCAAGTCCTTGGCAATAGGGAATAAACACTAGGCCAGAAACGGTCAGATTCTTGCTCTAGTAACGGAGAAGCCGCTGTAATGCAAAGGCATCGTCTTTGGTGAAGGATAGACAGGAGGAAACTGTGTCCTGAAGCCCCGCCCTCCCTAAACTCAGACCCTGACTGTACTTGTGCTCAGGCTGAGGTGGCAAAGCCCGGCGATCTCTTTCTGAAAGGCTAGCCACGGACACCCTCTGACACCCTGGTTTGTGGTGGCTCGGGGGTTGCTTTCGGGTCGAATGGATTGATGGCACCTGGTTTGAGTTACTGATTTTCTGAGCAAGCCTCTTCCTTTGCGTGTGTCCGTCCTTTGCTCCTCACTGCCCCCTGTGGCGAGTGTGTACCACTTAACACCCTGCCGTGGGAGGAACGACACCTCCCAGACACCCCGTGACTTGTTCCAGCTCACAGGACAAGTGCCCGGCACACCGATGTGATTCTGCAGTAAGCGTTTGAAGGGACTATGTTGGCGTCGTCTTTGTTTTCACTTGTTAAAAAAATGTTGGCCTATAGGCACATTCCCAGTTTTCAGAACATGGGTATGGTCCTTCATGCTGCGTAGGCTCACTAACTTTAGCTGGGTGGTTGAGCTCACCACGGTAAGTGGAAACTTAGGTTACAGCCTTAATTAGACACGCACCATTTTGACAAATAGAGCAGAGGTAGCAGAAATGTGCCTAGTTGAACAGATGTAATGGTGGGTGGCAGGTGAATTTTCCCAGCTGGCCTTGAGATCTGGAGGGTGGCAGCCACAGAAGGTCGCAGACTGCACGTTCTCCACTCGGGAGACTTGGGGCCACAGCGGTCCTTGTATGATTATAGGAAAGTTGTTCACCCTTGTAAGCAGAGCGACTGTGTTAGTTTCCTCAAGCTGCTGTAGATCGCACAGCACCCCAAACTCGGGGGCTTGAAACAGTAGAGATGTATTCTCTCTCGGCTCTGGATGCTGGAAGCTGGATTCAGGCTGGTGGCAGGGTCATGCTCTCTCGAGGGAGCTTCTTTCTCCCATGTTCCTTTCAGCTCCAGGTGGTTCTGTGAACTCCTGGTTTGTGGCCACCTACTTCCAGTCTCTGCTTCTGTCCCCTTCCCTGTGTGGCTTTTCTTATAAGGGCACCAGCTGGGGAGACTGGCCTGCCCCAATGACCTCAGCGGAACTGACTACATCTGCACAGACCCTGTCCCCACCGAGGCCTCACCCTGAGGTTCCTGGGATTAGGACTTGAACATGTCCTCTGGGGGACACAATTCAAACCCTAGCATAGTCGGCCTGTCAACGAAAACGGTGTCATCGAGACTTCAGGTACATGTGTGGGAAATATCCATTCCATTTGCCGTTTTCTGTCTCACAGTGATTAGTTGAGAGTAATTTTCTTATAAAACTTAGCTGGGCCAATCTAGCTCAGAAGC
The DNA here is from genome assembly GCF_000313985.2 of Echinops telfairi. Lineage (NCBI taxonomy): Eukaryota > Metazoa > Chordata > Mammalia > Afrosoricida > Tenrecidae > Echinops > Echinops telfairi. Next base: position 9,168,925 of record NW_022103913.1, read on the forward strand.
AACAAAGCCCACATGGAAGAAGCACACCAGCCTGTGCGATCACGAGGTGTCAAAGGGATCAGGTACCAGGCATCATCAGAACAAAAAATCTTACCATAGTGAATGAGGAGGAGTGTGGAGTGGAGACCCAAAACCCATCTGTAGGCCACTAGAGATCCCCTTGCAGAGGGGTCTTGGGGAGGAGACGAGCCAGTCAGTGTGCGATGTAGCAACGATGAAAAATACAACTTTCCTCTAGTTCCTAAATGACTCCTCCGCCCCCCACTATCATGATCTGAATTCTACCTTGCAAGTCTGGCTAGACCAGAGGATGTACACTGGTACAGATAGGAACTGGAAACACAGGGAATCCAGGGCGGATGATCCCTACAGGACCAGTGGTGTGAGTGGCGATACTGGGAGCGTAGAGGGAGAGTGGGTTGGGAAGAGGGAACCGATGACAAGGATCTACATGTGACCTCCTCCCTGGGGGACGGACAACAGAAAAGTGGGTGAAAGGAGATGTTGGACAGGGCAAGATAGGACAAAATAATTTATAAATTATTAAGGGCTCATGAGGGAGGGGGGAGGGGGAGGGAGGGGAAAAATGAGGAGCTGATGCCAGGGGCTTAAGTGGAGAGGAAATGTTTTGAGAATGATGAGGGCAATGAATGTACAAATGTGCTTTACACAATGGATGGATGTATGGATTGTGATAAGAATGTACGAGCCCCCAGTAAAATGATTTAAAGGAAACAAAAACAAATAAACAGCTGGGCCGGCTACAATTTTTTCAAAGTTTTCGTGGACTGTAGCTTCCGGCTTCAGTTTCTAGCCAAGGCTTATTTCAAGGACGTGGAACGGATGGTTTGGGGTTTCCAACGTTACGAAGTGGAAGCTCTGCGATTTAAGCCTCGGCCAGTGTAATCTATACAATCCATTCTCTTAATGATCTTAGTGGTGCTTCCCTATATCCACAGTATAACCCTAGCCTTTCAGTCTACCAGAGGCCACCAGATCTGCATCTCTGGAGAGTTGCAGAGGTCTGCCAGATGGGGTGATGGGTAGGGAAGGACACAACTGGGAGCCAGAAGTTCTCAGATACCTGTTGGCTTGTTTGCCCTTCAGCAAGGGCCCTTGCTTTCCTTGATGAAAAACGAGGTCTTTGAACAAGAAGATTGAGATTTGCAGAGGGAGTGAGCAACACAGTGCCGACTGCGGTGTTTTCAGTTGCTATCAATCGGATTCAATTGGTGGTGACCGTATGACATCAGATGGATCATTGTGTGGTCCTGCCCCATCCTCACGATTGTCGGTGCCTTTGAATCTGTGGTTGCAGCTGTGGTGTCTATTCCATGGAGGCTTTCCCTGGTTTCTGCTGAACTGCTACTTGATGAAGCTCATAGCAAGCCCTTGACAAGCATTTCTTACGGGAGTAAAAGGCCTGGGGCTGTTGCAGCTCTGAGAGTCAGCCCCTCAGACATTTGACTCCTGGAAGGTTGCTGTTAATTCCCTGCTGGTGGAGCATTCCTGGGTGTGGACGCTGTGGTCTACCACATCACCAGGGGCCCCCTGATCATCCACATCGCTGCTCAGTCTCTCTTCCCGCACAGTTCTCTGGAGAGCCTTTGCCCTGCCTGCAGCCCTGTGTGCTGATTTACATCTGTGATGATGCTTCTTGTTTCTGTGTGAAGCCATTGAAGGAGGCATGTTGTCCGTCGTGTCTCCAACAAAGCCGGGGTCCCTCCCTTCCTGCCGAATGGGAAGAGCAACTTCCTAAGGCTCCAGCACTAGCCCGTGGTTCATTTGACACAGTGACATTTTCAGACTATCCAGAACTGCTTTGCACCAAACTCCTGTTGGCCTGTGCCTTAAAAAAAAAATTATTCTATTGGGGACTCGTACAACTCTTATCACAATCCATCCATCCATCCATCCATTGTGTCAAGCACTTTTGTACATTTGTTGCCATCATCATTCTCAAAACATTTGCTTTCTACTTGAGCCCTTGGTATCAGCTCCTCATTTTCCCCTCTCCCTCCCCCCTCCCCCCCCACCATGAACCCTTGATAATTTATAAATTATTATTATTTTGTCAAAATGTCACCATCCGACATCTCCCTTCACCTACTTCTACGCCGTCCGTCCCCCAGGGAGGATGTTCTATGTAGATCCTTGTGATCAGTTCCCCCTTTACACTCCACCTTCTGTCCACCCTCCTGGTGTCGCCACTCTCAGCACTGGTCCTGAAGGGATCATCTGTGCTGGATTCCCTGTGTTTCCCGTTCCTGTCTGTACCAGTGTACATCCTCCGGTCCAGCCGGATTTGTGAGGTAGAATTGGGATCATGATAGTGGGGGAGAGGAAGCATTCAAGAATTAGAGGAAAACACCAACATGTGTGATCATGAAGGGCCAAAGGGACCAGGCTTTAAACACCAAAGGTGGTGGTGGGGATCATATCCTCGTCAATGAGGGTGGCACGTGATGGAGACCCAATGCCCATCTCTAGACAACTGGACATACCTTGCAGAGGGGTAGTGGAGAGATGAGTCACTTAGGGTACAGTATAGCAATAATGAAACCCACAACCTTCCTCTAGTTCTTAAATGCTTCCTCCCCCCAACTACCATGACCCCAATTTTGCCTTGCAGTCCTGGTTAGACCAGATGATGCACAGCAGTACAGATGGGAATTGGAAACGCAGGGAATCTAGGACAGATGAACCTCTCAGGACCAGGGGTGACAGTGGTGATACCAGGAGGGAAAGGGGGTGTAGAAAGGGGGAATTGATCACAGGGAGCTACATATAACCTCCTCTCTGGGGGACGGGCAGCAGAGGGGTGGGTGAAGGGAGACGCCGGACAGTGTAATATAAGATACAATAATAATTTATAAATTATTAAGGGTGCATGTGGGAGAGGGGAGGAGGAAGGGAAGGGGAGGGGGGAAAAAAGGAAAATGAGCTAATTCCAGGAACCCAAGAGGCAAGCGAATTTTGGGAATAATGAGGGCAACAAATGTATAGATGTGTTTTATACAATTGATCTATGTATTGTGATGAATTGTATGAGCCCCAATAAATTGATTAAAAAAAAAAAGAATATTAGAGGAAAGTTGTATGTTTCATCATTGCTACCCTGCACCCTGACTGGCTCCTCTCCTCCCCACAGCCCTTCTGCAAGGGGCTGGCCTTCATGGCCTTTCTTCTTCGGAGTCACCCCCACCTTCTTCCTCCTGACCCTTCTCCATGCTCTCTATATCCACACCAGAGCCTTGACCCGATCCATGTGGATGAAGCCATCATTCTCCAGCTTTTCCAGCTGACGCAGCCACTTGTTGATTTTCCAGGAACACTGGTACAGTCGTTGGTCAAGAACTTGGAGAAGCAGCTTGAGACTCCAGCCAAGAAGCCAGCTGGGGGCGTGAATCTGTTCTTGTTGCCTAACGCAGGGCCACAGAGAGCCACCACGTCCGCACGGAAGCCTCAGGTAGGGATAGGAGGCTTGGGTGCACCCCTCCATTCTGCTTTCGATTTGGGGCTGGGACAAGGAACCGTTCATTTTCTTCTCTGTCCCTGCTGTAGCTTCCGGAAGATGAAAGTGACTTGGAGATCTCTTCCCTGGAGGATCTCTCCCAGGACCTGGGTCAGGAGAAGCCCAAACCCTTGTCTCGCTCACAACTCCCAACGAAGTTTGGTGCCAGCCCTTGGAGCTCCAGCCAATCCAGGGTCCCTGGCTGGTGATCTTCCCACAGAGACCTGCCTTGCCACCTTGCTGGGACTAGCTCCGGTCACAGCCCATGGAAGGGGCTGCTGGGCATCTTCATCGCTAACCAAGGCGCTTTCTCCCTTTGGAGGGAAATAGAACAGGAGGCATATGCGTATGGTTCCTTCTGTCCCCACTGATGAGGGCCCCTGTCCCAGAGCACCAGGGGTGCCTAACTAGGTGCCTCTGGGTCCCAAGGCTTGAGAAAGGATTATAATAGGACTTCCAAGCCTTTCAGTCCTTCACATTCATGTCCACAGCAGACTGAAAGGAGGCGCCGTGCTGTCAATTTCTGAGCTTTTTGTAAACCTGCAGGAACGCTGTGGAGATAGGTGCTTTTGGGGACAGATGCCTCCATCAGTCATTCAATAGTTTATTGAGTGCCTGCTCTGTGCCAGGCCGTCTACCGTCTCCTGACTAAGTGGGGACGTGGAAGCAGAGCTGGGTGGTGCAGATAGTCTGTAGTTAATGACAGTAAACCAAAAACCCATCCATGGTTGAGTCAGTGCCTGCACCTGGCGACCTCCCATGTTACCTGAGTAGCACTGTTCCTCGGGGTTTCCTCGGCCTTAGTCTTATGGAAGCATATCCCCAGACCTTCCTCTTGCGGCATGGTTGGTCCAAACCATCCACCGTGAGGCTGGTAGTTGAGTGCACACTATCTGTCTCACGCGCCAGTGGTGGCGAAGTGTCATGAAGTTGAATGAAAGAGACCAGGGTGCTACAGGGACGTAGAAGGGATCACCCCGTCCAGCCTGCATGACTTTGGAGAGCTTCCGGAGGAGTGATGTCTGGAAGGGCTTGTTTATGGGTACAGAGGATCACCTGTCTAATAGACCCCAAAGACCACACATTTCATATTTAAAACCTTTAAAATCAGGCTGCATAAGTAACTTGTGTATTTTTTATCAGGAAAGACGAATTTATAATGTATAAGCACTTGAATACAGTGTGATGTTTGTAACTCTGTGGTATGTCGTCATTATTTTTGGAGCTTTGGAAGGAAAAGAAAAGGAGCTAACCAGAACCTCAGCTGTGTCCATCAGTCTGGGTTTTTTGGAGTTAGGACCGCAAAAGGCTGTGGGGACCGTGACACCCGTGAAAGGCAACGGTGGGGGAAGAATGTTGGCCAGGGCGAGAGAGCCTCAGCCTGCCAAGCAGATAGAACCACTGCGGGAGGGCAGAGGAGGCAGCCGGACGTGCAGGGAGAGCCCAGAGTGCGATCCGGGCCTGACAGCCGCCTGGAGTCCAGTGAGGAGCTCCCAGGCAGGAAGTGCCCACCAGGGAGCTGACCACATGGCTGGGCCCTTGTACCCGCTCCTAAATCAGGCATTGCCTGGACTGCCCAGGCTGAGAGGGGCCTGAACCTGAGGTGAATCTTATTAGCCAACTACACTCCTCCTGGTTAAACAGCAAGCTCTTTCCTGAAAAAGTCCTATCCGTCACAGCAATATGCACATTTTCAGAAAAACTTAATTTTTCAAAAACGATTTTATTGTGAATTGATTGGAGTTTTATAGAGCATGTCAACAGTTTTACATTCAACTATACTTCTCACCAAAAAAGTCACTGCCATTGAGTCAATGCTGACTCATAACAGCATTATAGGACAGGGTACAGCTCTCCCTGTGGGTTTCTGAGACTGCAATTCTTTATGGCAGTAGAAAGCCCCACCTTTCTCTCAAAACCATTCTTATATTTTCCATATCACTGATTGCAGTCCTTGCAACCAACGTAGCATCACGTATCCCACTTTCTTCCTGTTTCCTTTTTCCATTCCTCTTTCTTTCCTACCCCTTCTGAGCTCTGCCCTTGGGTAGACCTCACCTCTTTGAGCTCAAATGGCTGATTCTTTAACGGTGTGCATTCCTCAGTAGGGCTGCTGTTCCCCTTATCGGCCTGGCTATTATTTGGTTGGAAATTGGGTCCTGGGGAGAATTCACTTCCAGATTTGACAGGTGACTAAGGCCCATCGTCTCAGGGGCTCCCCCAATCTCTCTGTGTACAGCCAGTAATGAGTGGATTTCTTTTTCTTGCTTGGTGTGCGATTCTTTTCAGAACAGTTGGCGATGGTAGCTTGTCTCAGTCATGGTCATGGTCCGTTAGTTTATGGGACAATCGTTTTTATATAGCTTCCATTTTCATTACTTTTGACTTCTCTGGTCAGAGGGACTAATACTCGCACCTTAGATGGCCTCTCACAAGCTTTTGAGCTGCAGCTGTTCACCAACGCAGGATGCTAAGCATGGTCTTTGTAGACTGTGTTATGCCAGACTGTGGCCACGGTGCTTGATTACGTCTAAGACGTTCTTGGAACTCTGCCCCTTGATGCTCCACCACACCTATGACTGTGACAAAGATACATACCTCTGTACAAATATTCTCTCTCAGACCACATATATTTATGAGTATACGCTCACGTCCCTTGATCACCATTACTGCGAGAGTGTATATAAAAGAGTATTAACTTCTGTTGCCTCTGGCATTCCCCTGTCTCCATTATTTTTTGCCAACTTCCCGATGATGGTGTATTGGCTTACCTTTCAAACAATTTAAGTTTACTTTACTTTCTCTCCATTTGGAAGTCCTGTAACTCCTTTTTTACTTTGTAATGGTCTTTGCTTCACATTGCTGTATCTGGTTCCCTATTTTTGATCTTATATGATTGTCTTACTCTAGATACCTCAGTCTCTGGGTTTAGGTACTTCTGGGTATTGCTGTCATGTCTGTTAACCTCACGTTGTTGTCTGCTGTTGGTGTTCCATCTGAAGAGCACCCCTTGACATTTCTTGTAAGGTTGGTCTGGTTTTTAACAAATTCCTTTCTGTTTATCTAGATATGTCCGATTTCATCCTTATATTTGAGAGA
>NW_022103913.1:9177799-9182672 GCF_000313985.2 Echinops telfairi
CTATGTATATTATCCTGTTGCCTGATTGCCGGCATGGTTTCTGCTGAGAAATCAGTGCTTAGTCTGGTTACCGGTTTTCCTCTGTAGGTAACTTTTCATTTCTTCCTGAGCTACTCTCAGGATTCTTTGTCTTTGGTTACAGAACATTTGATTCTGATATATCTTGGTGATTTTCTTTTGAGGTCTGCTTGGAATCTGTTGAACTTCTTAAATGCAAACCGTCTCTTCTTTTATGTTAGGGAAGTTTTCTTCCAATAACTCTTCAACAATTTTTTTCCTGTTGCATAGAATTCCATTCTTATGTAAGTTATTCCACTTGATGATGTTTCACAGAATTCTAAATCTTTCTTTGGATTTCCTCCACCTCCTCTTTGATTGTTCCTACAGCAGATTTGTTTTGAGAGGTTTGTTTGTAAGCTCACAAATTCGACTTTCCATCAATTCAATTTTCCTCCCTTGCCATTGAAATATATTATCTATCTATGAAATATTAGTATTAATATTGTGGATTTGTATTTGCTGCTTTTTATGAATGCTTCATCATTTTTTATAATTTCTTCAGCTTGCTCTTGTAGTGTTTTCTGAAATTCTTCTAAACTTTTTGTTGTTTTCTTCGCTTTTGTCTACAGCTGTTATGTTCTCTGTCTGTTAAATGTACCTAAATATCTTTGAATTCCTTGTTGTTAGGGGGTCATCGAATCAGTTTTAACCCATATTTGACCCCCTGTGCAACACAATGGAGCACTGCCAGGTCTTGTCTGATTGTCAAAACTGGTAAGGGAGTTCATTTTGCAGCCACGCTGTCAGTCCGTCTTGCTGAGGGTCTTCTTTTCCACTGGTCTTCTACTCTGCCAAGCACGATGGCCTTGTTGCCGGACTGTTCTCTCCGGATCAAATCTCCAAAGTCTATGAGACCCACTCTCACCATCCTCGCTTCTACGGAGCGTTTTAGCGGCACTTCCTCCGAGGCGTATTGTGCTGTTCTTACGGCAGTCCACAGTGCTTTCGATAGTCCTCGCCAGCACTGTCATTTCAATTTGTCAGTTCCTCTGTGGTCCTCTCTCCTCATCGTTCAGCGCTCGTAGCATAAGAGGTGGTTGAAGACACCACGGCCGGGGTCAGTCAGGTGCACCTGAGCCCTCAAAGTCACGTCCTGACTCTTCACCACTTTCAGGAGGACCTGTGCAGTATAGTTTCCCACCGCAGTATGGCACTTGATTTCATGAGCAACGACTGTGGATCCAGGCAAGATGAAATTCTTGACCACTTCAATCCTTTTTGATTTATCATGATGTCTGTTGGTCCAGTTGTGAAGCTTTTTTTTTTAGCATTGAAAAGTAATCCATATTGAAGACTAGTCTTTCATTTTCATTAGTAAGTGCTTCAAGTCCTTACATTCAGCAAGAGAGGTCGTGTTATCTGAATATTGAGGTTGCTAATAGCCTTCCTCCATCCTGATGCCACACTCTTCTTCATATAACCCAGCTTCTTGTATCATTGGCTGAGGATTCAGATAGAACAAGTATGGTAAAAGGATACAACCTGAACAAACACTTCCTGATTTTAAACCACGCCGCATTCACTTTTATTCTGTTAAAACAACTGCCTCTCGGCTTCTGTTCAGGTTCCACATGAGCATAACAAAATATTCTGGAATTCTCAATCTTCTCAATGTTATCCATGTTTGTTATGGTCTACATAGTCTAATGCTTTTACATAGTTAATAAAACACAAGTCAACATAGTTTTGGTATTCTCTGCTTTGAACCCAGATGCATCTGACATCAGCAATGATATGCCTCATGTCATGCCCTCTTCTGAGCCAGACTTGATTTTTCTGGCAGCGCTCTGTCAGTATACTGCTGTAACCACTTTTGAACTGTCTTCAGCAAAAGTTTAATGTGATATTAGTGATATTGTTCTACGGTGTCTGCATTCTTTGAGTCACTGTGAAACAAACACAAATACGAATCCACTCAGTTAGACATGGTGTAAATGAGCATGTGCTTCCAGAACCTTATGAACTTGTTGAAACATTTCAATTGATATTCAGTCAAATCCTAAAGCCTTGGATTTTGTCACTGCCATCAGTGCCACTTGAACTTCTTCCTCCAGTGCCATTTATTCTTGATCCTATACTACGTCTTGAATTCATAGAATAGTAATTCTTTTTAATTCAGTGACTTTGCATCCTTTCATGTATTTTGATGCTTCCTGAATTATCCAATATTTCCCCCATGGAATCCTTCAATATTGTACTTCAAGACTTATGTTTTCTTTAATTCTTTCAGCTTGAGATATGCTAAGAATTTTCTTCTAACTTTCTAATTCAGCATCTTTGCATATTTCATTATACTATAGTATTGTATAGTATTATACTATAGTATAGCTTTCTCCTCTTAAGCTGCCCTTTGAAATTTTCTGTTCATCTCATTTACTTCATTATTTCTTCCATTTGCTTAACTACTAGATAGTCAAGAGCAAGAGTTCCGAGTCTTCTGACATCAATTAGGTCTTCTCTTTCTTTCTGGTCTCTTTCATGATCTTTTGTTTCCTTTATGGATGGTGTTTTTCCCCCCAGCAGTTTTATTGGCACATAATTTACATGTCATACAATTCAACAGTTCAATCATATCTAGGGGCATTGTACAGTCACCACCACATCGATGTTAGAACATCTCCCCACCCCATGGCTAGATCACCTTTAAAATGAGTTGGGCAATCATAATCAGTTCTAGTGTTCCTTCCCTCCTACCACTTTCATTATTTACTCCCCTTTCCCACTCTATCATCCCCCACCTCTGCATTCCCTATAACCCCTGTATCACTGATTCTCATTATCCACTCCTCCTTTGCTTCACCGCTGGGAAGCCCAACAGAAAACAATAAAAACAAAATTGCACTAAGGTGGTATGGCAAAAATCATAATAGTCTAAAGACAAAAATACAAATAATGTGTAAGAAGAGAAAGGCCCCCATCACCATTCAAAAAGTAAGGGAGGAAATTTCTGTCATGGAGCAAGTAAGAGATACTTGCCCCCAATACAAATTCATGTATGTCTATAAAGGGGGTGTGTGTCAACTGCCCAAGTATAGAGTTAGATCCAGCATAATCAAGATTATATTCTTGCCATTGGCTGAATGGGTCTGCCAGCAGCTCAATCTGACTAGATACTCTGCAGATGGGTTTTGGGCTCCCACTGTCCTCCATAGCCTTCTACAAATTGGGTATTCATAACTTTAGCTCTGATACTTTTCTCTTCACCATATTCAAATTTTGTAATTATCATCTTTGGTTCACACAGGCTGGTGTACTTCTTCTCTATGGGCTTAGTTGACTCCTCGCTTAGATGGCTGCTTGTTCGAATCCAAGCCTTTAAGACCCCAGACACTATTACATTTGATGGCTGGGCACAATGTATCCTATTCTTAATGTCATCACACAGCTCACCAAGTCTTCATTCTTTAGCACCTGTTCTCAAGATGTTCTCGAAATTCATGTGGTATATGTCTCATATTATATTTTGGCTTTCATGGACTTGTTTTAATTTCCCTCAGCTTCAGTTTGTACTTGTATATGAGCAATTGATAGTCTGCCTCTGCCCTTTTTTGGTCTGATATCAAGGGTCTCCATCACATTTTCTTTTTAGGTTGGTTTTGTTTCAGAGAAATAAAACTAGTGGCACTCTAAGAAAAAAATTTATATCAAGAAAGAAGTCTATATCAAGGAAGTGACATAGCTCAGTCCAACTTAAGTCCATGGGCCAGATTCTAGCTGGAAGCCCCTCCTGACTCACACAGCTATTGGTTGATGAAGCAGGAAGGCGAAGCAGGAAGTCAAAGCAGGAAGCCAGGTGATCATAGGCTGGTGCATGTAGAATTGTGTGAGTTCAAGGTCAGCATAAACATGGCAGGGTGCCAATAGCTTCCAGGGTTGGCAGGTCACCTGAGCTACAGGTGCCAGAAGCCAGATGCAGACCCAAGAAAGCAAGGAGAGGGGCAGGAGAGAGAACAGTTCTCCACAGGGTCTCATTATACTTTAAGACAGATCTTGACCTGTCCTTTTGATAATAAATAAGGTGCTATTCCTTTTGGATTTGTCATTCCCAGCATGGTAAACCGAATGTCTGACACAAAATGTCCAGTAGCAGTCTATTTCATTAGGGGATCGATCTTTCTGCATCCATTTCAATTCAGAGGCTAATCTCTCAGAAACAGACAACCTATCCCTTCTTCATGGTCTGTTCTTAGCCTAGAAGCTCTGCTGAAACTTGTTCATCTTACAAAGCCTGCTGAGATTTGAAATACTGCTGTCATAGTTTCCAGAACCACAGGAACATGCAAGCCACCACAGCAAAACAAACTGACAGATGAGTGATAGAAAGTCTTTATAAAGTCATTCCAATGCTACTTCTTACTCTAGACGGGTGTCTGGCTCTGTGTTTTTGTCATTTGTTTGAGCCACTCTATCTTGTTCCTTCATGTGAATTGAAACTGTCTGTTATCCGATGCATGGTAGTCTTGCTGGACTTAATTGACATATGTTGGTGTGTTCTTAAGCACTTATCTCCTGAAGAGTAGAATAGAGAATGTGAGTGTACAATAATTTGCGTACTTTATGTGCCACACAGTTAGGGGCAGGTTTGGCTTGTGTTTTCTAATACCTATTGATGGCGAAGTGGCACAAGAGTGAGTAGTGGTCCTTGTCTGGTTGGAGGGGCTGCAGGAAATTTGAGTGCTGTTTTCCATCAGGTGGGGCAAAGGAAAAAAACAAAACAAAAACTCAAAACAGCAAGGAAAAGAAGAGGTAATTAGAAAAAATGGTGGGGGAGAAAACAATGGGACTGACAGTTCCGGGGGGACATGGGAGAGGG
>NW_022103913.1:9185407-9196663 GCF_000313985.2 Echinops telfairi
GATGTGTGTATGGATTGTGATAAGAGTTGTATGAGCCTCTAGTAAAATGATTAAAATATAAATTAATTAAAAAAGAATTATTAAAAAAAAGAAAAAATGGTGGAAAGCAAGCAAAAAGCATCAAGAAAAAAACCTTAATAATTAGGATGAAAATAAGGAAGAAAAACATGAGAAAAGAAAAAAAAAATACTTGAAATACTCTGTTGGTCAATGCAAGAAAAACTAGGGAAGAGGTGAAAAGAAAAGACAATAGCAAAGAGAAAGAAGCAAAAGAAGATTCTGGATGGGAGGTTCCAAGATGGCATCCAGGTAGAATCACCTGCCCGGTGTTCCTGCTGTTAGATTGGAAAACTAGGAGATAAGGAGGCCATAGTGGGAGGCAGGGTGTGAGAATTCAAGTGTACTAGGGTGTGTTAGTCTGGGTAGACTAGAGAAACAAATCCAGAGACACTCATGTGTAAGAGAGAATGTTATATCAAAGAGCAATTGTTTATTTAGAAAACATCCCAGCCCAGTCCAGATCAAGTCCATAAGTTTGATATTACCCCATATGTCAATACTAATCCATAAATTCCTCTGTAGACTCATGCAGCCATGCAATGATGCTGAATGCAGGAAGATCACAGGCTAGTGGGTGGAAATTCTTGTGGATCCAGCGCTGGTGGAAGCATCTCAGTGTTGGCGTAGGTCTCCACATGGCTCCTCCAATTTCAGGGCTCTGGCTGCATCAGTTTAACTCCATGTGGCTTGTCAGCAGGACGACAAAGCAGAGAGTGAGTCCCGCCTCCAGGGAGGAATACAGGAGTTCCCAGAATCCTCAGGAGAAGGCCATGCCCACATGGAGGCCTCATTGGTCTGATTGATAGGTCTGATTGATAGGCTAGACTCCACCCCTTCGCAAGTTGACAGATTATGTAACTGCCATATAGGGTCTGTAGATCAGAACCCACCCCTATAATTTTCACCCACAGAGCAATTAGAAAGCTCACTGAAATGCTCTTAAGTTCACAATGCCAGTCCGAAGGCTCTGCTAATCCCCCACTAGAGTGGGACGGAATCCACCATCCCGTACTACACCCAAGATCCAAGACCTACAGCATGCAGTAATTCCCCCAGACTGCTGTCTAAAGGTGGTCATTCTCCCAGACTCACAGAGAGCCTCTGAGAACTAGCCACAAAGGTTCACACTGAAGGTCTCTGCAATCCTCCTTGCTTCTGAATTCTTGGGCTTTGCATGTTCTCTCCCCTGCCAAGAATTGAGCAGCTGCATGGGCCCTGCTCAGCTCCCTGCTTTCCAGTGTGGGTAGCAACAGATAATTAGACACTAATTTGCTGCAATTGGAGAGTCCCTAGGATATTTACCTGTGGTAAAACATAGATCCCTGGAGCACAGACTGCAGAACTGTGCAGGAGCGAACTGGGGGTGATGCAGGAGGGCAGCTGGGGAAATTCAGACCCAGTGTACCCCAAACCTACTCAGATAATTTGCTCCTCCTTCCCTTGGAACAGCATGGCACAGCCTGATATGAGGGCATCCTACAAGGCCATTATTTTTTAAAAAAAGAAAGAACCTTAAAAAATGCTTTCAATCTGAGGCTGTGTTCCTTTGTGTAATTTTAAATGTAAGCCACCAGAAACCTGGTCCATTACCATAGCTTTAACACAACAAAACAGGCAGATTGCGGATTCCCTGAGCACAAGCTACAGAGCTTTAACATAACAAAACAGAAAAAGCAAGCAGGAGCTGAAGCTGCAGCCCAGGGTCATACACTGGTTCTACTAGTTTGGGACATGACAGTCTTTGAAAGACTATTAATAGTGGCTAGAACCAGTTCACCTCCTGGGTATGGCCAAGGCCTCCTGGAACCCCCACCAAGCTGCCCTTGGACCAGCACCACAGTCTGCTAATTGCTGCTGGCCTCCATCCATTCCCCGAAGCATCCTTCTGATGCTCTCCACCAAATTGCAATGGTTCCTTGCTTGATTGACCTACACAGTCTCGCAGCCTGCAACCATCTGGCCAGCATCCCCTGCAAGGGCCACCCAACCTGCCCTCCAAACAACAGAATAAGGTAGGGTGAGAGGGAAACCCCAGAAGGATAGAGCCGTAGCCCACCCCCCAAGGGCAGTTGGCTATAGGCAGCCTGTAGAAGCATTCCTACCAATCTTCCAGAGAGCCCAAAGCTATTTGACTCCCTGGAAAATGGTGCTGAACTCCTAAAAAATGACACACAAACAGCAAACTGCCTCAACAACCTCAACAAAAAAAAACCAGGAGAAGCAAAAGGAAATGTTGGAGGAAGTCCTGAACTTAACGACATTCATAGAAGAAGCAGACATTGATCTGCCACAGAAAGAAATCTTCAGAATGCTGCTTGGAGTCATAAAGGATATGAGGGAAGCAATACAGAAAAAAGATAGTGGAGATAAAAACTACACACCAAGGGGAAATACAAGAGTTAAGGGACGGGGTAACGAAAGCAAATAATAAATTCACAGACCTCACCAACGGAATAGAAGAAGGAGAGAATCGTACCAGTGAACTAGAGGATAACCAGGCAGACTTCAACAAACAGGAAAGATAGTCATGCAAGATAATTAGAGAAGCTGAAGAAAACCTGAGAACAATATCTTATGCTACGAATAGGAACAACATTAGAATAATTGGATTACAGGAACAAGGCACAAGGAAGAATCAATGGCAAAAATAACGAGGGAATTCTTAGAGGAAAACTTCCCCAGCTTAATGAGTGAAAATGAGGCAACAATTCAGGAGACTGAAAGGACACCAGCTAGACTGAATCCCAAGAATTCTCCATGGCATATACCAGTTAAACTATCCAACTTTGAGAAAAAGGAGAAAGGTTACGTTGATCTGGACTGGAACTCATATGGAAGGTGAGGATCGCTACAAGATCTTATGTGGTGATTGGGCCCAGAACTGCTTTGGTAGCAGGGGCCTGTACCTTTTCAGATCTCACACCTTTGAACAATTGGGAAAGTCTAGAACAGATGCTCCCAGTTGCTGTGTGAAGAGGGGGCAGTAACACCAAGTGGGTACCCCTTCTTATCGATCTCCTTTGCATTCTGGGATTAGCCAAGTTTTCTTGTTTACTGGGGTTGGGTAGGAGATGCATAGGGATGCCCTGAATCTCATTCTGATTTCTCCCATGCAGGGTGGTCATTGGTAGGGCAGTAGTGGGTCCACTGTCTGTTTCAGAAAAATTTTCTTCCCTCATTAGTTTTATTGGCATATAATTTACATATCATATGATCCAATATTTCAATCAAATCAAGGAGAGTTGTATAGTCATCACCACAATCAGTTTTAGAATAATTTCTTCATTCTTGGTACTCACTGTTATTTGCTCCTCATTTTTTCCCAATCTCCCCTTCCATACTCTGAAGGGACCATTAATCTAATAACTGTCTCTATAGATTTCCCTGTCCTGGATTGCATATACAGGAAAACATTGGAAACAAACAAAACAGAGCTAACAGAAATAACAAAGTAACAGATAAAAATCTCAACAGAAAATAAAGCAGATAATAATGAAAACTTAGAACAAACTTAAATGAATCATATGGGAGACCAAATCATTTGGGGCTAAATTTTAACCTATTTGAATCTGTAACAATCCACTTTCTAATACATTCGGCACCAGGAGAAAGATGGGGCTTTCTACTCCCATAAAAATTTACAGCCTGTGTGATCACCAGGTGTCGATTGGTTCAGGTATCAGGCTTCAAAGACCCAAAGCAAAGAAATATATTGATGCAAGTGACGGGGATAGAAGGGGAGACCCAAAGCCCATCTGTAGATAATTGGACATCCCTCACAGAAGAGTCACAAGGAAAGAATGAGACAGCCAGGGTGCAGCACAGCACCCATGGAACACACATTCCTCTAGTTTTTCAATGCTTCCTCCCCCACCCACTATCATGACCCCAGTTCTGCCTTACAAATCCAGCTAGACAGAGAATGTACATGGGTACAGATAAGAGCTCTCAACACACATGGAATCCAGGACAGATAAATCCCTCAGGAACAACAATGGGAGTAATGATACCATGAGGGTAGGGGGAAGGTGGGGGGAGAAATGGGGAAGCAACTACAATGACGTATATTTCCTTCCCATCCCCAGGGGGACGAACAACAGTAATGTGGATAAGGGAGACAGCAGGTGGTGTAAGATATGATAATAATAATTTTTAATTTATCAGGGGTCCATAAAGGTGGGAGGGTGGGGGAAGGAGGGGGAAAAAGGAGCTGATATCAAGGGCTTAAACAGAAAGAAGATATTTTGAAATTGATGATGGCAATATATGTATAAATGCTTGATACAATTGATGTATGGATTGTTATAAGAGCTATGAGAGGCCTGAATAAAAGGATTTTTATTAAAAAAAAGAAAGAAAGAAAGAAAATATACACAGAAAAAAAAGTTACAATCTCAGAAACCCACAGAAGCAGTTTTACTCTGTCTGATAGGGTTGCTATGAGATCAGCATTCATTCTATGGCAGTGAGTTTGAGCATCTTCAAGAATCCACTTTCCAAGGCATTCTACACGTGAATAGCCAGGCGATTCACATCCCTGGCCCATGGTCAGGAGGGATTCATCAGGGGCTTACTCTACATATTCCCTTTAACATTTTTCTTAGAAAAGTGAAACAGCTTTGAAATGGGTCAAAGGGTCTATCAAACGATAAGCTATTACATTTGACTTAACTACCATAGTCTGCCCTAATTGACTTCACAATACTGTTTGGTGGCAGGGCTCTTCGCATCTCTCAACTATAATTGGAGGGAATTCGCTGGAGGCCTAATCCATGTAGAGACCCTGCAAATGGATTTTGGGCGTCCACTGTCATTCACAGCCTTCTGCAAACCAAGTGCTCACAATTTACGCTCTGAGACCATTGCAGGGAACTTCATGAACATGTTGGCTTCACCCCTGCTAGTCCTGTTCTCTTATGCGCTGTGGCACATACTTACTGGACTTTCCTCTCTTCCTCCTGCCTGAGCTTTCAGCCTCTCCAGCTTCTCCTCCGCCTCTCCCCGTTTCCAGTCCCCCCTCCCATCACCATGATAGGTGGTGCTCAGCCTGGAGCCTGGGCATTACAAGCAGAGTGCCCATGCTGAGTGGGACAGCGTCTCCGTGGGCATTCTGCTTGGTGGCTCTGGTGATATCTGAGCAGTCCCCGCCTGAGGCAAGAGAGGTGGGGCAGGCAGCCTTGGGTGAGTGCTAGGACACTCTCTCCTGCTGCTCTGGGGACAGGGCCCATGTGGGACCTGGAGAGCGAGGGAGCGACACAGCGGCTCTCTATCCTTAGTAAAATCGTGCATCCCATTCTCCCACTACATGCTGTGGGACTTTCCTTGAACGGACATTAAAAGATAAATGATCTTTTAAAATTCTTTGGCAAGATATCTATTAATTGTAGAACAAATATTACAGCAAATTCCTTTAAACCATAAACATATGATTGATTTAGAAAAATTTAAAAATACAATAAAAATAAAAATAAATGTGAATTGAATGACTTCAAATCCAAACAACCAGTGTCAACTATTGCTAACCTTTCTCCCCCTCCCACCCTCCTTTTCTTTTTTACTCCCTCCCCCAAAGTGTTTTCATAAGTTTGCCATGCTAATTTTTCACATGGTGCTGTGCACATATAGAAAGGAGTCCTGGCAGTGTAGTTGTCCGTGTTGGGCTGCGATCTCATGGCAGTTAGAAGCCACCAGCAGCTCCACCAGAGACACACTGGGCTTCTTCCCACGGGAACAGTTACAGTCTCAGAAACCCACAGGAGCGTCGCGCCGAGTCAGCACTGACTCGATGGCACCGAGTCCTTCTTTCCCTTTGGCACACATACTTATGCTTCCACAAAGACAATACCGTGAAACCGGTCAGAACTGGAGCTCAGTGGGACTACATTGTTTTCTTGGCCTTGCAAATTTTCTGCCTTTGTCAGGGTGCGTATTTAACATTTTCTGTTTCTACTGTTTTAGTGGAAAACATGTTTCCCCTTTTTTGACAGGTCTTGACATTTGCAAACTTTAATACACACACTCAGATGTATGAGGGGGCTTCAAAATGTTTGTGGGAAAATGGAATTATTTCATGAACCCATTGAGTATATATATATATTTATATACATATACATACACACACAAGGATTCAACAATATTTATTCTCTAGCTTGAGTTTCCTTCTTGAAAATTGATTATAAATGTCTTGCCATCAATACATATGTATCAACATAATTATGTTTAATGGCCACATAGCACTTCAAGGTAAAGATTACAAAATTTTATTTAATCAGACATTTCCACTTTGGGCCTTTTATAAATCATAAAGTGATAGAGAAATGTGGGTATACATCTTTGTGCCCTTAATTAGGATTTCCTTAGGATGGATACTTCAGAGTGAGGCTGCTAGGTCAGCAGAATAAGGAAAGGGGCAGGACATCCCAGAGCCTGCTCCAAGTTCTCGAGGAACAGATGACTATGGACTGATTTAATCTTCACGGAAACACCAGTAGGTAGGTAGTGACCATTGTGAGTTGCTCTGAGTTGATGCCAATTCATGGCATTCCCATGTCTTAGGGAGTTGAGGAGCTGCGTAGGGTTTTCTTGATGGTAATCTTTATGGAAGCAGTGTCAGACGTTGCCTTCCACAGAACTGCTAGTTGGGTTCAAATTGCCATGGTGTAGGTTAGCAGGTGAACACAAGCCATGCCATCATTTATTTTTCAGACTAGGAACGAAGGCTCAGAGCAGCTGCAAAATAAACTGAGTCCTACCACCAGTTACTGGGGCCATTGGGACCATTCTGGGCAGGTGGCTCTATTGGGCCCCTCACTGCTGTGCTGTGCCTCCACCCCAGAAGCCAGGCATCCTGGGGGTCTTTTATTACATACTGCTACCTAATCTCCAGGAACCTTGGTCCAATTGAATGTAATGTTTGCAGCACACGAGAGCACTCATTTCTGTGTGCCCTTGCCAAAAGGGGGTAGATTCAACTGTAAATGTTTTTATAAGGTAATAATGCGAAAAAAAACGAAGCTTCTTTTCAAAACAATTGCACTTTTCAGGGTTTTTTTTTCTACAGTATGATTCTTTTGTCTTTTTCATGTCGGTCATTTTAATTCTTCCTTTATGAATTGCCTGATCACTTTCTTAGTTCTTTCGATTTCTAGTTGCTATAGTTAACTTTTCCTATTTGTGGTTTTATTTTTTTATTACGGAAAATTTCAAGTCCATACAACAATAGAAAGATTTGTATCATGTTCTCCATGTCCTCATCATTCAACTTCAACAATTGTCAACACACTCGTTTCTTGTATACCTCTCACTAACCCCCCCTGTGTATTTTGTTATATCGCCCATACGTCATCATTACATATTCCAACATTCCCATGTCTGTCCCTAAAAGGTAGTCTCTTTTCAAAAATAGCCTTTATAAGCAAAACCAAAAGTAAGTGAATAAATAAGTAAGTGGATGAATAAAACATTTAAAATAACCTCCACTAAAGAGCACATCAATAGCAGTGTTTAAAAGTCGTCATGTATCAGCATCAGCATCTCCCGTTTCCTTTTTTCCTGTGCAGGTTTAGGTCTGCATCATCGATAGCTCCTTCGTCTAGTCTCCCCTCCTCCCTCCTCCCCTCCCTCCTTTTCTCCCTCACAATTTTTAAATTCTTCTTGTTGTTGCTGAGGAAATTGATAGTTTGCCTCAGAGAATTTCCCCTAATGTGGATTTTGCTGGGCGACTTACCGGGGTGCTGTTTAATGTATCACGTTTATGCTGAACTATCTGTAAATGTATAGCTAGAGCTAAATTCTTGAGCAGACCCAGCTTTGAATCTTGCGGGGGGGAAAGATGTTTCATAGGTGGTGATATGTACAACCATCAGGAAGCACACAGTGTCTAGTGTTTTCATTTTATCAGCAATGATGATTTCTGCTTACACCACCTGATAGGTGATTTCCAAATGTGTGACCTTTTAAAGTCTGTCATTTCTTTGGCAGGTACTAGCTGGTTGTTGCTCGGTGCTGTGACATTTGCTTTGACTCTTAGCAACTAGATGCACACAGAATGAGACAGTCGTTCGGCTCCATCCCCACAATTGCTGTTCTCGTTGGACCCATCGTGGCAGCCACTGTCAGGCCATCTTGCTGAGGGTTGCCCTCTTTCTTGCCGACCCTCCATTTTACTCGTTCTTTTCAGGCCTCTCCTGATACCATGTCCGATGTGCGTGGGATGAAGTCTTGGCACCCTTGCTTCTAAGGAGCTTTCTGGCTGTACAGTGAACCCTCGCCACTTCGTGCTTAGACTTCCGTGGCTTCACTCTATTGCGGTTTTTGCGTAACAGCGCATGCTCTGTAATTACTGCCACTGATTGGCTCATACTGTACACGCTTCTGTCTGCATCGCTACGTATCGGAGCTACGTATCAGATGCATTTTTGCTTTTGTACAGTGTACTGTAATTGTTTGCGATTTTAAAGAAATTTTATCTAAGCTCTGTGATGGCTCCTAAACGAGCTTCTTCTTCTAAGCCTTCTGACAATAAAAATAAGCGCCAGAGGAAGATGCTCACCATCCAGGAAAAGGTAAAACTTTTGGATATGATCAAAATGGCAAGAAAATCGTGGAGGTTGCACGCCATTTCGACTTGAATGAGTCTTCCGTTCGCTCCATCCGGTTTCATAATTTAAAAAATAATAAATGATAATTGTAACGTCCAAAATGTTTTACTGCATTTTCCCTTTTTCGCTTAATAAATTGGGTAATACGAGTGTAATGGTGACTAAAGGGTGTTTTTTCATGTCCTCTATGCTCTAACTACGAAAATATTTGATTTACAAATAAGGAATCCTACTTCGCGGAATTTCATTTATCACGGTAGGGTCTAGAACCGATTAACCGCGATAAACGAGGGTTCACTGTACTTCTTTCAAGACAGAGCTGTTTGTTCTCGGGAAGTCCATGGTCCCTTCAGTAGTTTTCATCAACACCGTGATTCAGATGCATCCATTCATCCGGGGTCTTACTCATTCATTTATTAGCTAAAATATCTCTGAGGAAACCGGTTGTCTTGAGGTTCAGTTTTTATAATATAGGCTTGATCCTTCTCCTGTTGGTTTCCTAGTAACAATAGGTGCATATGAACTCATATATTCAAACATATGTGCTTTGTTGTTTAAATCCATGTGGTGATACCCTTAGATACTCAGATTGTACTGCCTTGGAAGTCTTGACTTTTAAAAAGGAAAAGGATTTATAGACACAATCTAGATGCCAAGAGTGCTTATTGCTACTGAGTTGGTGCTGGCTTCTGAGGAAAGTGGCATGGGGGCCACTCTTGACCTCCTCTGGACCCACAAAGGACGAGACGTCAAGTCCACATTCGCTCACAGATGATTGCGATGAGGCAGAGGTCAGACATGCCTTCACCCTCCATCCTTCTTGTTTTTTAAGATCATTTTACTGGGGGCTCCTACAGCGCTTATAACAATCCATACATCAACTGTATCAAGCATAGTTGTACCTATGTTGCCATCATTACTTTCTAAATATTTAATTCCTCCATTCTTCTTAATCCTATTCTGATACCAACCACTTCTCCCAACTTCTGGTGAGTTGGTCATTTGCTGTACCAGATACACAGACCTGACAGACAATGTTAACAGTATGGGATGTGTTAGGAAAGCCAGCAGGTGGTATAGTAGGTTACAAGGTCAGCAGTCTGACCACCTGTTGCTCTGAGGGAGAAAGATGGAGCTTTCTGCTCCTGTAAAGATGTACACTCCTCAAAACCCGGAGGGGCAGCTCGACTCTATCCTAATGGTCGCTTTGAGTTGGAATCTTGATGGCATGAGTCTGGTTTTTGACGAGCCGGTTAGAAACTGGTAAGGATACCGTTCTTTTCCCGCCCACAGTACATCATCTCAGCCACCTGGTTCCTTGGTCTCTGCGTTATTCTATGGACCAAGAAGCCCACCTGTTATGGTTTCAGTGCTGTGGCCTCTGGTACCTCTGCTGCCTCCGCCACTTTCGACTGGGATCTAGCACGACTCACCGGGTGGCTCTTCTTTCTTGATGATTGCCACATGCCTCTTCCTGCTTCTGAAGTGGCATCCTTTTATGCACCAACACCAGAGTTAGAGCCCTGCACACGTTATTGACATGTTCCCATCCAGTCGTTGGGAGATGGGTCAATAACTGTGGCTAGAAGAGGCATACGGCATCATTCCACTTCACAACTTCTAAGTGTCAGTGTGATTCAGTGCTTTTGGTGGACCGAGTTAGGAAACACAATTAAATAATATATTGTAAATTCATATTGGTATTTCCAATTCAAATTCAGGACCACCAAATTTTTATGTACCTCATTGATCTAATATCACGTCTCATCTCTTCCACTTTTCGAGAAAAGTCCTGGTTCTTAGCATCATAATTAGTCTCAGAAGAGCAAGACCAACCTTTCATCCATAATATAGTGACTGCAAACAGTCCAATACCTATTCTATATCCTTTGGGGCTCTTTTGTCTTCAGGTTACATCCCACTAGGATGTCCACTTACACTTACAGTTACTTGAAATAATTTCTCTCTGTGGTTGTGCTGGTAAATGGCTGAGTAATTAGGTTTTCTGGTTTCATTTTACTTTTGATATTCAGGGATTGCATTTTTATTATTTAATTTGTTTCTTTTGCTTTTAAGGGTTCTTTACAAATTGAGACTATAAATCTTTTGTCAGATAGGTTACATTGTCTCCTTCTTACTTGGTTATTTAAGAATTAAAAATTTTTGTTCATGGGGTTCATTGTTATAGAGAAGATTAAAATTTTAATGTGTCTAATTAATCAATGTTTTATATTTTAATTTCTGCCTGTGGTGTCATAATTATGGACCTTCTCCAATTCAAGATTCATACACATTCTATATTTTCTTTACTAGGGATTTTTTTTTAAGCTTTAAAATGAGAGTTTTAATAATGGCTTGTTTTGTTATTTGTGAGATAGTAGTCTATTTTTCCCCTGAAAAAAATAGCCAGTTGTCTCAACATCATTATTTTAAAATTCATCTGTTCTTTACTTTAAGAACTACTCTTTTAGGATGTACACTGGTACAAATAGGAACTGAAAATGCAGGGAATCCAGGGCGGATAAGCCCTACAGGACCAGTGGTGTGAGTGGCGAAACAGGGAGGCTAGAGGGAGAGTGGGTAGGAAAGAGGGAAC
>NW_022103913.1:9197020-9217799 GCF_000313985.2 Echinops telfairi
TGAAATTTTATCATATCATCTTGTAAGACACAAATATCTTGTTTACTTTTCTCATTCAGAATTTTAATCGGCTCTTTTTCAAAATTGAAATTGTATCATATTCTCGTGAAGGCATCTGTCTTAATTATCCAGTGCTGCCATTACAGAAATGCTGCAAGTGGATGACTTTAAAAACAGAATTTTATTTTTTTTCATTTCTAGAGGACTTTTTTCTTTTAAAATCATTTTATTGGGGGCTCTTACAATTCTTATCACAATCCATACATCCATCCATTGTATCAAGCTCATATGTACATTTGTTGCCATCATCATTCTTAAAACATTTGCTTTCTACTTGAGCCCTTAATATCAGCTCCTCATTTTCCCCCCTCCCTCCCCGGTCCCCTCTCCCTCATGAATCCTTTATAATTCGTAAATTATTATTTAGTCATATGTTACACTGTCCAACATCTCCCCCGGCCCTTTTCTCTGCTGTCCACCCCCCAGGGAGGAGGCTGTACGTAGACTCTTGTAATCGGTTCCCCCTTTCCACCCCACATTCCCTGCACCCTCCAAGCATCGCCACTCTCACCACTGGTCCTGAAGGAGTCATCTGTCCTGGATTCCCTGTGTTTCCAGTTGCTTTCTGTATCAAGGTACATCCTTCCAGAGGCCTTTTTAAGGGCTCAAGTAGAAAGCAAATGTTTTGAGAATGATGATGACAACAAATGTACAAATGTGCTTGACACAATGAATGTATGTATGGATTGTGCTAAGAGTTGTGCGAGCCCCCAATAAATGATAAAAAAAAAAAATCCCAGAATGGTGTGGGTTCCTTTTGTGAACTTCTCTTCCAGGTTCTGGTGTCTGCTGGTGGCCCTGGTAACCGGGTTATGTGTGAGGCCGCTAACAGTCTCTCCTGTCAGTATTTTCAGGGCCAGAAGCCCTGCAGTCTGTCCTTGATGGGTCACTATGAATTGGCTCAATGGCAGTGATTTGTTTGGTTTTTCACTAGTGACCTTTAGTGTTCCTTGGCACCTGTCTTCCCTGTTGTCTGCATCTATTCCGATCTCTTGAAAATTCAGATGTGATCCATCTTACACTGCTATGAACTCATTAATGTAACAAAAGAAAACCTTTTTTCTAAACAGGGTACCCTTGAGAAGACAAAATTATCTGCCATTGAGCTGATTCTGATTCATAGGATTTCTGAGGCAGAAATCTTTACAGGAGCAGACAGCCTCATCTCTTTCCTACCAAGAATCTGGTGGGCTTGAACTACCAACCTTGCAGTTTGCAGCTCAAAGCTTCCCTGACAGCTCCACCAGGTATAGGAGTTAGGATTTCAACACATCTTTTTGGGGAGAGAATTCAATTTATAGCAGCACCCCAGGTCCTATAAGTGAACAGATAAAGATGCACGGAGTGGATGTGTGCCTCCGTGAGTCTGAGTTAGAAGATGAGTCATGACAAAGCTCTATCTTGAACCTGAATTATGGATGTCTTTTGAATATAAGGACAGCATTCCATTCATCACAAATCTTCCTGCTCAGATGTTTTTTCTTTTCAGGCTAGTTCTTTGTGCAATGAGGTGGAAATTCCTGGTAGAGTGGGGCAGTAATGTGATATAGGCTCAGACCATCAAAAGTTTTGTGGGCAATCCAAGGTGGCAAACTTTTATTTTGCCAAGCAAGAACATTAAAGCAAGAAAGGTAAAAAGAGAGAAAAAGAAAGAATCTCCAGCTAGTAGCATCACAGTTTTGCAAAGGGCACTTTAATCCATGAACGTAAGATAGAGTTCACCTTAGAATAAAAGAAAAAACTTGTCAAGAGCTCAAGAATAAAACATAGAAAATCTCACCGCATAGTGACACATTACCTTCATGTACCTCAGGCCAGTGAAAATCTGGCGATGGTACACAATCTGACTTTCAAGAACCCCTGCACTGTTTCTATCTATGGATCAAACCAGCTCTTACATTCCATTTCTGGAACATTCCAGGAGTGCATGTTTTATAAAAGAAGAACATTGAATTGTCAGTATTTTCTGACTAGTCTCAATAATGTCCTTAAATTACGCACACAGGTTGGAAGTTTATAGCAAATTTATAGGGACAACCTGGGAAAGGATTTTTGCCATTCAAAAACCTGAGCTTCAATGTGAGATACTTTATTTTCTTTTTTTAAAATTTATTTATTTATTTATTTATTTATTTTTGAGATACTTTATTTTCAAGGCTGGAATCTGATAGCCAGGTGCGACTGAGATAAATGTTAAAGACCATTTTCAGCTCTGGAAAATCTAAAGTGAAATTATGTATGATAATCAGTTTATTTGCATAATATAATCAAGTTTTCATTACAGGGACTGTAGGTGAAACAATCCCTAAAGTAAACAGAACCTCAAGCCAGACTGCATTTTTCTCTCTTCCCTGCTAGTTTTCCAAAGACTCTGTTGAATCCCGGGGTGGTGCAAATGATGAACCTGCTTAACTGCTAACTGAAGGTTGGAGACTTGAGTTTACCCTGAGGCACGGCAGAAGAAAGGCCGTGTGATCTACTTCCAAAAAATGAGCCATTGAACACGTATGGGCACCGTCCTTTTCTGACACACGCGAGGTTGCCAAGAATGGAGTCGATGTGATGGCAACTGCATAGATCTAGGAGGAAGGATGGGGAAGGAATTGTCTGTCCTTGTATGGCCTGCTCTAGGCCCGTTTCTACACCTGTGACTGTCACCAACTGTCACCACCTGTGTTCCTGCTGGTGGAAAGAGGAAGGATCCACATTTAGAATAATAGGAAGAAAATGGCATGGCCCACTGTGCCATCAGGACTGGATATAGGAAAGAGATAATGAGTCCAGAATTGTTCTTCCATTGGCAGGCTCTGGTCATGGTTGGTTCTTGTGGAAGATGGAGATTTACTTCATACTCAACCGTCTTTTAGTCCATTTGGCTTGCAAGTAGTACAGAGCTAGCTGCCCCCTGTCCAATGAGTTCATGAGTCTGATCAGTGAGAGACCTCATAGGGTAAGGTGAGAAGTTGGGTTTGCTGGATAATCACTATGAGCCCATTGTATCTTTGCATTTGTTAAGCATAGCGGCTCGATAAGCAAAGTGTTCTGGGTTTCCTTACCAAGAATGAGATAAAACCCAAAGTCAAATCCAAACTCACTGCTATCAGTTAATTCCAATTTGTAGTAAACCCTATATATAGTGTGTCCAAGACTACAACTCTTTATGGGAGCAAACAACTTCAGCTTTTCTCTCAGAGTGATAGGTGGGTTTGAACTGCCAACCTTGTGATTAGCAGATCAACACCTAACCCACATTACCACCAGGGCTCCGTATGGGAAGGGATAAGTTGGCATGAAAGCTGCTCTTACTGTCTTTGAGTCGATTCCGACACACAGTAGCACTATCCCCTGTGACTTTCTGAGGCTGTAAATTTTTACGGAAGCAGAAAGCCTCATCTCTTTCACTCAGAGCAGTTGGTGATTTTGAACTGCTGACCTTGTGGTTAGCAGCCTAACATGTAACCATTATACCACTGGGGCTCCTCTATGCTGTTACTGTTTTATTCTGTTGTGGACCAGTTGACTGGTGTGAGCCATACGGTGGTTCTGTAGGCCACAAAGTAGATGTGTACACAAGTACATTTAAAGACCCAGGGCCTTCACTGCACGAGATAACCTGAGGTCTATCCAGACTGTACCATCTACACTCTCACGGCATAGGACTTGACACATTGTCTTATTCAGCCAGGCATCTCTCCTAGGATAAACACCTTCAGGAACAGGCTAAGGAGTAGAGATGTGGCCTGGGCTGTCTTGCCTTTGCATCGCCCAAGGATTAGCTAGCTTTGTACAAAAAAGCAATCAATCAATGATGGGTTTCAAAATCTGTCTCTGCACTAAGGATCCTTATGGGTATGACAGTTCCTCCACCTGGAAATATCTAACATGCATAGTAAGCCCACACTGAGGAATCCCTAGGAGTCACTGCTTTTTTTAAAATTAAAAGATCATTTTATTGGAGGCTCTTACAGTTCTTATAACAATCTATGCATCAATTGTATTAAGCATATTTGTACCTATGATGCCATCATTTTCTAAACATTTACTTTCTATTTGAGCCCTTGGTATCAGCCCTCATTTTTCCCTCCCTCCTCCTCTCTCACCTTCATGACCCTTAAAAAATGATAAATTATTTTCATGTCTCACACTGACCGCTGTCTCCTTTCTCCAGCAGTTTCTTACCCTCTCTTCTTTCCACCTTCGCCCTATCTTCCTGGTATCGCTACTTCTATTTCTCTTCCTGAGGGGTTTATCTGAGGATTCCTTGTATCATGAGCTCTTATCTGTACATGTGTATATGCTCCGGTCTAGCCCTCTGTAAAAGGCAGGACTGGGATAATGATAGTGGGGGATGAGGAAGCCTCTAGGAATTAGAGGAATATTGTGTGTTTCATCTGTGCTAAACTGT
Organism: Echinops telfairi; assembly: GCF_000313985.2. NCBI lineage: Eukaryota > Metazoa > Chordata > Mammalia > Afrosoricida > Tenrecidae > Echinops > Echinops telfairi. The sequence goes on from NW_022103913.1 coordinate 9,201,486, forward strand.
GCCCTGGTTGACTTATCCCTTCCTTGGGACCTTTCTGTGAGGGAATGTCCCATGGTCTACAGATGGGTTTTGGGTCTCTGCTCTGATCCCCCTCGTTCTCAACAATATGGTTGTGTGTGTGTGTGTGTGTGGTCTTCTGATTCCTGTTACCCGATCCCGTTGACACCTCATGATTGTACAGGCTAGCCTTGCATGTGGCCTTGTTGCTTCTCTGCTAGATGGCCACTTGTTTAATTTCAAGCCTTTAAGACCTCAGATGCTACATCTTTTGATTGCCAGGCACCATTCGCTTTCTTCACCACATTAGCTTATGCACCCATTTTGTCTTCAGGGATCGGGCTGGGTGGGTGAGCATCACAGAATGCCAGCTTGTTAGAATAAAGTGTTCTTGCATTGAGGCAGGGCTTGAGCAGAGGCCCAAAGCCCTTCCACCACCTCAGTGTATTGCCATAGAAATATATGTAGATAGGCCAATACCTCTAGTTTTATGAATGAATGTATTTACATATGTACACTCCTATGTTTATACCTCTATCCATAGCTTTGCTTCCTAGATTTTTCCTCTGTTTCTTTTTACCTTCCTCCTTTCCCACCACCATGCTCACTCTTCTTCTGCCTCTTAGTAATTCTCTTAGCTAGATTGTGTTGCTCCAACACCCGAAGGATCTCTACATCCTCCTTGTTGTTGATTTAAATTCCCTAGTTGTTCCCCTGTTTATGGCGTTGTTTGCTCACCGCTCCCTTCATTGCCCCCTTCCTCTTCCTCCTCTCAGTCCTTCCAGAAATGTTGGTCCCATTGCTTTCTCCTCGAGCTTGCTTCCCATACCTGTCCTATGTAAGGTAGGTAGGCAAAACCAACAACAACAGAGACAAAACAAAAAGAAAACAAAAGAATGAATAAAGAGAAAAAAGGGAAAAAAGAGATAACAATAACTAAGAAAAAACAAAACAAAAATTTAAAAGCATACATAATTCTAGGTCTGTCTACTGACCTTTATTGACTGCCTCCCCACTGGTCCTAGAGGAATTCCAGGAACTGTCCCTCCTAGCCTGAAGTCTATTTTGGGGGGCTCCCCAGGGGCCCTGGGGCTTGGCTTTGCTCCCATTGTTGATCTGTTATGTTCCCTTCTTGGTTTGCCCCGCTGTTGGGGATTCAGACCACACTAACTCTGCCGTGTGTCCCCAGTATTGTCCTCTGTCATGGCATGCTCCAGTGGGGGATATCATGTCTTGAGCTGTTGTTGGCCTACAGTCCTCTCTGTGCCTTTGCAGCTCCGTGCAGAGACGTTGTCCTCCAGGTTTGGTGTCCTGATCTGGGTCCTAGACCCTCACTCTCTCTTTTTCCTTCTTGGTTTGCTTTCGTATGGGCTTGGCATGCCAGCCCTTCTCCCCAACCTATAGGTTTAGTGTTGTCTTCTGTAGCACATACTTCTAGGGAGGGGTCAGTCTGGCTCTGATTTGGGCCGGCCCTGTAGTCCATTCTTTTCATGAGTTGCTCCATGTGGTTACGTTGCCCTCAAGGTTTGGTGTGCCGTGGTGGGGTCTGTGGAGACATAACCAATACTCTCCCCCTGGGTGGGTTAGTGCCCTTCTCCCCCAGTGTCATTGTCTCCCACCATCTTTTCTCCCGCCACCTTCCCCCCTTTCCCCTTCTTTGTGTTGGAATAACATGTACATCCTTGGGTTTTGTCTGTCCCCCCGACTGCCTGTACCTCAACTCATATAGTGTGAGATAGGTGTCTTTTCTTCTATACCTACTATGCTGATTATACTTATCTCAGGGGACTCATGTTGTACGTGTCCTTTTGTGATTGGCTAACTTCACTTAGGATACATTTCTCCAACTCTTCCAATGAGATGATGTGCTTCATGTGATCACCAGTGCTTTTTAGAGATGTATAGTACTCCATTATGTGTATGTGGCAGAGTTTTCTAATCCACTCGTCTATCGATGGAAATTTAGGTTGTTTCCAATTCCTTGCAATTATGAATTGCACCACAATAAACATTGGAGCACAGACAACTGGTCATGGTCTATTTCTTACCTCTTCTGGGTGCCCAGTAGAAGGATAGCTGAGTCATAGGGTAGCTCAATTTCCCTTTGCTTTAAATATCGCCAGATCACCAGACTGTATGTATGTACACGACCACCAGAAATGGAGGAGAGTTCATATCTCACCCCATCCCCTCCAACATTTGTTGCTCTCTAGTTTTCTGATTTGGGTTATCCTCAAGGGTGTTTGGTGGTATCTTATGATTGTTTTAATTTGCATTTTTCTGATGGCTAATGATTGGGAGCATTTTCTCATGTTTATTGGCCTTTCAGTTCTCCTCCCTAGTGAAATTATTTTCAGGTCTTTTGCCAACTTTCTCAGGGGTTAACTGTTTTCCTCTTTTGCAGGTGTATTAGTCTGGGTACTTTGGAGAAACAAATCCACAGCAACTCATGTATAAGAGAGTTTTATGTAATGAAAGTGTGCATCACGAAAACATCCCAACCCAATGCCGCCCAAGCCCACAAGTCCAACATTAACCCATTAACCCAACACCAGTCCACAAAATCCTCCACCTCACAAAACAGAGGCAATAATGCTGACTTCAGGAGGAAAGCTGGGTCAGTGAACAAACAAGCATCTCAGCACTAGCAGGGGTCTCCACATGGCTGCTCCAGCACCCAGGGCTGCATCGGGATAGGTCCATGTAGCTTCTCCTTGGGGATGTCTAGTAGGAAGTCAATCTTGGAAGCTGAAGCAGGGAACTGCTAAAGCAGCTGCACCCTGGTGCGACCATCACAAAGCAAGAGACCCGAGAACTAGAAAGGCGAGGCTCACCACCCATTTATCCCTTTGCCTTTCAATTAGCCCCACATGTGATTATCGGTCAGGTTGGCACAATTAACTAACTCAGCAGGATAGGAGGATATTGTAGATTTTAGTCAGTGCTAAAACTCTTCTTCCAGTCTGTGGGTTCTCTTGTTACTCTCTTGGTAAAGTCTTTCGAGACCCACAGGTGTTTTATCCTTATAAATCCTACTTGCAGATTTCAGGTTCACCTGTGTGTGTGTACCCTTCCCTATTGCAGTTAGCTTATGTAGTCCCTGCACCAAGGTTCTTAGGCTTGTCCCTATTCCTTCTTTGGTGGTCATGATAGTTTGGGGTTTTACTTCTAGGTCTGTGATCCACCAGGAGTTGTCCTTGTGCATGGGGTGAGGTAAGCATCTTGTTTTATTTTTCTATTGGTAGGTATCCATAGTTTCTAGCACCACTTGCTAAAGAGGGCACCTACCTCCCACTTGATGCTTTTTGGGCCCTTGTCGAAGATTAGTTGTCTATATGCTAATGGTTTTATTTCTGGGTTTTCTGTCTGAGTACCTGCCATTATTCCAGTACTGTGTTGTTTTGACCACTGTGGCTGTGTAGTAGGTGTTAAAGTCAGGTAAAGGAAGCCCTCCAACTCTGTCCTTCTTCTTGAGGAGTTCTCTGTGAATTCTGGGCTTCTTCGCTCTCCATATGAAGTTGGTGATCAATTTTTCCAGTTCTTTGAAGAAGATTGTTGGTATTTGAATCGGGATAGTGTTAAACTTATATAGTGCCTTGGGTAAGATTGACATCTTTATTATATTGAGTCTTCCGACCCATGAGCATGGGATATTGTTCCATTTCTGCAAGTCACTTTTGGTGTGCTGTAGTAGGATCCTGTAGTTTTCCTTGTATAAGTCTTGTTTTTTTGGTTAAATATATCCCTAGGTATTTCAATTTGTTCTTGGCTAATGTGCAGGGTACTGGTCTCTTGATCTCTTTCATGGTCTTGTTTGATATATACAGCAAACCAATAGACTTCTATTTGTTGATCTTGTATCCTGCCACTCTTCCATATTCTTCTATTGCAGTCAGCACACTGTTGTGGACCTTTTGGGATTTTCAATGTATGGCATCATATCATCTACAAATAGTAATAATTTCACCTCTTCCTCTTCCAGTTGAATACTTTTAATGTCCTTCTACTGCCTTATGTTGTTAGCTAAGACCTTCAGTACAATGTTGAATAGAAGTGGGGACCAGGGACATCCTTATCTGGTCCCCTTTTTCAGTGGCATTGTTTTCGTCTTTTGTCCCTTGATGATGATGTTGGCTGTTGGCTTTACATAGACCGCTTGTATTAACTTGAATGATTTTCCTTCCATTCCTTTCTTCTTGAGTGTCTTAATTAGGAATGGGTGTTAGATGTTGTCAAATGTTTTTTGTGTGTCTATTGATATTACCATGTGATTCTTAATGTGGTGAATCATATTGATGGACTTTTGGATGTTAAACCACCCCTGAATCCCTGGAATGAAACCCATCTGATCATGATGGATGATATGCTTTACATACTTTTGTATTCTAGTGGTCAATATTTTGTTAAGGATTTTTACATCTATGCTCATTAGAGTAATCGGTCTGTAATTCTCTATTCCTGTGGGACCCTTGCCCTGTTTGGGTATCACAGTTATACTGGCTTCGTAGAATGAGTTTGGGAGTTTGGCATCCCATTCTATGCTCTGGAATAATTTTTGGAGGATCGGTGTCAGCTTTTCCTTGAATACTTGGTAGAATTTTCTTGTGAAGCTGTCTGAAGCACTTTTTGTTGGTAGTTTCTTGATAACTATATATTTCTTCTTTCGCTATGGATTTGTTGAAGTTCTTGACCTCTGTCTGGTCAAAGGAGGGATTATCTAGGGAGGGATTACTTTTCCAAGTATTTGTCCATGCCTTTCACATTGTTGAATTCATTGGATTACAGACTTTCATTGTACTTTGTGATTATCTTTTTAATCTCATTGGGGTCCTTTGTGATTTCCCTGTTTCATCCCTCATGCTGGCTATTGATGTTTGCTCTCTCCGTTTCTTGGTTAGGCTTGCCAGTGGTCTGTTGATTCTGTTGATCCTTTCAAAGAACCAGCTTTTGCTGCAATGATTTTTTGAATTGTTCTCTTGTCTTCCCACTCATTTAACTCTGCCCTGATTTAAAAAAAAATCATTTTATTGGGGGCTCATACACCTCTTATCACAATCCATATGTATGTCAACTGTGTCAAGCACATTTGTACATTCATTGCTTTCCACTTAAGCCCTGGGTATCAGCTCCTCATTCCCCCCTTCCCTCCCTCCTACCCCCTCCCTCATGAACCCTTAATAATTTATAAATTATTATTATTTTGTCATGCCTTACATGATCCAACATCTCCCTTCATCCACTTTTCCATTGTCCGTCCCCAAGGGAGGAGGTTAAATGTAGATCCTTATAATTGGTGCCCCTTTTCTCTCGCACCTTCCCTTTTCCCTCCTGGTATCACTACTCTCATTATTGGTCTTGAGGGGTTTATCTGTCATGGATTCCCTGTGTTTCCAGTTCTTATCTGTACCAGTGTACATCCTCTAGTCTAGCCAGATTTGTAAGGTTGAATTGGGATCATGTCAGTAGGGGAGGAAGCATTGAAGAACTAGAGGAAAGTTGTATGTTTCATTGATGCTATACTGCACCCTGACTGGATTGTCTCCTCCCTGTTATCCTTTTGTAAGGGCATGTCCAGTTGCCTACAGATGGGCTTTGGGAAGGTGGGGAAGTTTGTTTCCAGAAATTTCCTTGCTAATTTAGCTCTTAACTCCTTTGTTGTGTCTTGTTCTGGTAGACAAATTATTCACATATAGTTCATTTTCATAGCATCTGTTATTGATCTCTGGTTTTCTTCTGCCTTTTGTGATTATCTTGTTTGACTGTCTTTCCCATTTGTTAAAGTTTGCCTGATTCTCCTTGAGATTGCTGGTATGATTCTCCACCTCTTCTAGTCTGTTGGTGAGGTCCATATTCTTGTGTTTTGCTTCTGTTACCTTATCTGTTAGTTCTTGTGTTTTCCTTTGGTTCATGGACTTCATCCCCTCTATTGCGGACTTCATCTCCTCTATCTTTGTGTCCTCACTTTGTGTTGCTTCCTTCATATCCTGTATTGCTCCAAGCAACATTCTGAAAATTTCTTTTTGTGGCAGATTCACATCGTATTCTTCTATGAGAGTCATTAGGTTTACTATTTCCTCTGCTGTTGCATTTTGTTTTTCTTGATTTCCTGTTGAGGGTGTTGATGTATGTTGCTGTTTGCGTGTCATTTTGGAAGAAATGGATGCCACGTTTCTAGGAGACTAAGGGTCCCTGAGCTCTTTTTCTATGTGATTGGTAAGAGCGTTTTTGAGGTCTACCTGTGGCTACTATGGTGGTGGGTTGGGTTGATATGTAGGCAGGGTGCCGCAGCCCCTCAGTGGCCATTGGTGATGGGGTGGGGGGCTCACAGTTTTGGCTGAGGGAGAAGACTGTAGGTATGCCACTAGCTATTTGGGGTGATGCTGCAACTCCAGTCCAAGGTTGGTATGGACTGTCAGGCTACAATTTTCAGCCTTGTAAAAACACTTTGTGGAGCCCCAAACTGGTAGAGCCAGTTTTTGCCTTGGTCTCTAGCTATCAGCACATGCTAGCTTTTCCAGTTTTGTTATTAAAATCCTAGACTGTGCTCTGGAGATTATTGTTCTGGTTACCTTGTTATGTTAATGTTATGCTAGTGAACAGAGTTCTGCAGTCTTATCTTCAAAGTTACACAAAGGACCCCAGCCTGAAATTGAAAGCATTAATTTTTTTCCTTTTTATAATGGGCTTATAGGGTGCTCTGGTATTGGGGCTGTGCTGTGTTGTCCCCCAGGGAAGGGTACCAGCTTAGCGGAGTGGGTTTCTAGCTGGCTGGATCTGAATTTGCCCCCAGTTGCATTCCTCTATCACTCTTGGCTCCATCCTGTTGTGCTTTGGTGAACTGCGTTCTCTCACAGGTAAATATCCCAGAGGTTTTTGAATTGCTGCAAATGCTTTCTAATTATCCATTGTTACCCACACTGGCAGGCGTAGAGCTGGGGAGAGATGGAAAGGGGATGGCCGATACAGTCACTCAATTCCTGGCTGGGGAGAGGAGTTACAAAGCCCTTAATGCAGGCACAGGGCGGATAGCAGCCAGGGGAACTCTGGTGTGAGGCCTTGTGGCTTGCCCAAGGAGGCTCTCTACGATCCTGGGATTATGACCACTTTTAAACAGCAGCCTGGGGAAATTACTCCTCGCTGTGGGTCTAGGGTGTGGGAAGGGGTGGAAGACACTGTCCTGCTGGACCTGGTGAGGGGTTAGCTGAACCTGCATGCAGATGCAGTGAATTTAGAGTGTTTCAGCAAGTTCTTGAATCACCTCATGGGTGAAAATCAAGGGGGGGAGGTCTAAATCAGACCCTAGTACACTGAATCTCTTTTTATCCCCCAGTCTTCTAGTATTGTCCTCCATACCTCTTAATTTTCTGGTCTAACAGTAGGAGCATTGGGCAGGTGATTCTACCTGGATGCCATCTCGACTCCCTCTAGTCTCTGGATTCACTGCTTTTTAAATGACTCCACAGTTTATTTGTCTAGACACTTCTAATTGAAATTGATTTGTTTAGACTTCTTGCCTCCTTTTCCTAATGCCACCAATTTCTTAGCTATACCCCCAAATGATCTAATCTCAGCTTTGGATGACGTGTCTTTGAGCTGCCTCTACTCCTCAATCTTCAAGCACATGCATATACCACCACCATAATCACCATGACTGTCACCACCACCAGCACCAACAACACCACTATCACCAGCACCAAAACCAACTCCACCACCATCACAACCACTTCCAGTACAATCATAACAACTACATCCACCATCCCATTATCTTCACTTCCTTAGCCATCTCCACCACCACTACCATATTTATCCAAGTGATTTCACATCTATGGGAACAGTTTTTATTGTAGAGTGGGTGCATGGGCATGAGGATGGAAGTCAGGAGCCCCAGTTTGAACCCTGGCAGTCAAAAACTTGTTTTCTGACCTGGGAAAGTCATGTAACCTTTTGTTTTATCATCCATGAACTGAGAAGGTTGTCTGTGAAGATCCCCTAGACTTGCAATATTTATAATCCCATGATGCGTTAGGCTTTAGAAATTCATATTTACCTTAAAAATGGTTAGTTAATTTACTAATTATAACCTGAGAACCCTTTTGATATTTGAAATATCTTCTTGCTTTTTCTTTCTTCTTTGAAAATTTAGAGCTACCTCATTTCATGATGCCTGAAGCCTATATTTATAATCAGTGTCTATTTCATGGTTCTGAGCCAGTTTCTCATAATTATCTTTTTATTTTTTTCTAGTTTTGATTTTGAATTACTTCTTCTGTGTTTAATGTGTAGCACAAAGAAAATGACTATTGGAAAATCCCTTTAGGAACCATGAGTTCACAGCTGTATCATTAGGGGTCCACACAGATCTGTGATAGAACTGGGTCTCAGAAGAAGAAGGTAGCCATATCTGGGAGAGAAAGAGTTAGGAGCAACTGAGGTCAAAGGTGGGTGGTAGGCAATAGTTTGGGAGTGCTCTGGGAGATGCAAGAAAATGGTCATCTGCACTCCAGAAGACTAGAAGCTCTGGTGGCATAGTGATTACATGTTGGGCTGTGATTCCCAAGGTCAGCAATTTGAAACCACCAACTGCTCCACAGGATAGAGATGGGCTTTCTACTCCCTTATAGAGTTACAGTCTCAGAAACTCACAGGGCAAATCTACCCTGTCCTACAGGATCAGTGTGAGTTGGCATCACTCATGACTGAGTTTGTTTTGGACCCCAGAGGGGCATGAGTGTTGTTCCCAGTGGGACCAGCAGAGGGCAACAGGCCACAGAACAGAGGGAGGCAAGAGCACTGCACTGTAGGCAGCAGCTCTGTTGATGCAAGCTCGTCTTTGGGTGCTGAAATGAAATGGTTAACCCATTTAGTTCTAACCAAAAAGTAATGGAAGTTCGAGTCCACCCAGAGGTTCCTGGTGATGCCTGTCTGAAAACTCAGCCATTGCAAAGCATGGAGCACACCCTGTTATCCCGGCGTTGCTGTGAGTTGGAACCAACTCCATGACGCTGTAAGTCAAACATCTGACTTCTAAAAAGATTTATTTTCTACAGGAAAACAAGACAGATAACTGAATCATACAGAAGCAGAATCTTGGATTTCTACCTGCCTGCCATTATCATGACTTTGCCTAGGATCTATAAAATGGTCGGTCTGGGTATATTGGGCTTCACGTGTAAAATTCGAGAGTTGGGTAAACTTTAAGGGAGGGTACCATTAAGCTCCTGGCTGTGGAAGACCTGACGATCTGCTTCTGTAAAGATTACAGCCAAGAACCCCCCGCGGAGCTGTGCTTCTTTGTCAGATGGGGTCCCTGTGAGTGGGAATGGAATCTTTCTGTAGCTTCTTTCCCTCTCCACACAAGGTCCTGGACAGCTACTGTGTTTCCTTGTTTCCTAGGTCTGATTTGCTTGAGATTTTTAAGTGCCTTTTTCCTCCCCCATGAATTGCACACTGTTCAAGATTCTGAACTGAAGTCAGGGGGGTTCACCTGTCTCTCAAGACTGCCCACATTATCTAAACCCACATGGATATCTTAATCCTGAACCACAGCCCTTAGGGTCTAAATCTGAGTTCAAAGCCCCTGTCATCCATGTCTGGATTAACTCTCATTTCTTGCTTGGTGGTTTATTATTTATATATCTGCATATATTCTTGCTATCTTCTGGAGATTTGTCTTTTTATTTTTTCTTCCATTGAGTGTGTGCAGACATTTGTTATATTTTATTTGCCCTAGTGTTTTATGTGGTTGTGGTGGAGGTGGAAGGCTCATTTCTTATAACTCAGTCTATTAGGACATGAGGTGGATGAGCCACTAGAAAAAGGAAGCAAGAGCAAGCATCTGACTTCTAAAAGGATTTACTTTGTTCAGGAAATTATACAGAAGCAGAATCCAGGATTTCAACTGTCCGCCATGATCATTTCTCCCACAATTTAATAATAGCAGCTAGTACCTACTGATCATTTATTGATCTATCAGGCTCTCCATGAGAGGTACTATTATTGGCCCATTTTATAGAAGACCATACTGCGACTCAGGCTCAAGGTAACAATTCCAGTAAATGAAAATGGCAGGCTTTGAACCCATGTCCAATGGGTTTAGGGGCTGAACAATGAACTATTTTGTTATGATTTCTTTAGACATTAATTTGAACTTTTCAAACTTTTGTTGCTGTTGTGTGCCATTGAGTCAATTTGGATTCACAGTCATCCTCCAGGACAGAGTACATCTGCCCTTAAGGCCGTAAGTGGGCCAAGAGGTCTGTCTCTCACGGAGCTACTAGTGGGTTGGTTAGAATTTCAGTGTTTTGATAATTAGTCAAGCATAACCACTTCACCACCAGGGCTCCTATTTCAAATCTTTAGTCTGCTCATTTTTCTTTTACAAAATCTATTTTCACTGTGCTTTGGAAGGCATTTGGGTGGGCTCCTGAAAATATTTGAAGGGCATAAAAGCCTCCACTTAATAAGCAGGTTATTCACTCCTCAGGCTTGAATACACTCTTCTAAGTACAACTCTGCTAAGTTCTTTCCCCAGACTCCATTCCTCTGCCTTGCATAGGACTCAGAGCAACTGCTTTAAATGGAGCTGTCTATGTAAATAATTGGATGTTTTTCATTACAAAATTCATGGATTCAGGTGAGGTATAGTGATTAATCAATGCCAGTCAACATGAGCCCCCACATGTGACCCAAACCCTAGGGCCATCAATGGACTCCTGGTAGCCCAGAGTCCTGAACTCATCCTGAGAAAAATGTTAGCAGGAGTAGTTAGACAAAATCACCATGTTGACACCACTTTATGGCTCTAGTCTTGCACAATCCTGCAGAGAAACATTACGTGAGGAGGAGACATCTGCTTGCCTGACTGCTAGACTACACCCGGGGTCCTATATAAGGCATCAGTCATAGAGCACCTTGCAGTATTTGACTGATACCAGATGCAGTGCAGATAGTCAGAGCATGCTGGTGGGGGTGGCGGTGGGGCAGGAACTAGGGACCTAGTGTGTTTTGATCTGGACTCAAGGTTTCTCCCCCAATCCCCACTCCCCCATGACACTGTTGACCACAATTTGTTGCAGCTCTGGACAGACACTCAGAGAATGTAGAATAATTATAATAAAAAAAGGGGAGTAGAAGAAGGCATTTAAAGCAACAACAGCCCTGGAGTTCTGGGACACTGCACAGGGCTTTGTTTGAGGGTCAAAGGTTAGTGTTTCTCCTGCTTCTTCCTCTTACTAGTATGACCATGTGCACCTTGCACTTGTGCAGTGGAGTTTCTGCCCAGTGCAGGGCATGGAAGGGCAATGTGGTGGTGAGTTATACTTTGATGGGTGAGAGCCATCCAATTGAAGTCACCTATTTGATACAATCACCAGTTTCACCGGCTGATCTATCAAAGCAGGTGCAATTCTGAGGACAAACATTTATTTCACTCCTGACCATATTGTCTTAAGGTGTACTGAGGGGAGGATGCTTCTTCCATCTGCAGAAGTCTCTCCTAACTTTGGCCATAAAAATAGCCTCCGTTTTCCAATGGAGAGACGTTTGGTTTCTTTCTTGCTTCATGTGGAAACCTTAAGTGTTTGTTTTTTCATCACCTGAGAGAGGTCATTTGCCTTGAGTAAGTCCTTTTGACTCTGAATTCACCCACAAATGAATGTGAATGTCTTTCTGTATGCCTGTTTGGGGACTGCTGGGATTGTAATTGTTTGGGATTTTGCTGACACCAACATAGGGCACTTCATGCTTGGATGTGTTTTGTGTTACTGTAGGTGCTGGGTTCCTGCTTAAGGAATCTGATGAGACCAGCATCATACAGTGAGAAGGCACAGTGTTGGGCAACACCCTGAGGTTCACACCCTGTAAGCCAGCCTCTTGCTTCTCAAACCTGGGTGAGTGGTGCTATTGGTATCAGAGAGCTTTCAGATTTTCCCTGGTCTCGCTGCTTTGCCTGAGCAAAGGCACACAGCAGTAGCAAACTTAAACAAGCTGTATCAACAAAATACGTCCTCGGAAAAGAGGATGGGCACCTCCTTGCAATTGAGAAGGGCGCCGTTAACCAATAGTCCACAGGTTTTGTACATTCTTCTCTCTGTTCTAAGTGGGAACACTGGGCAGATTCTCTAATGATTGACAGTTGTTGGTAGGTGCCATGGAGTCTGTTCCAACCCATACTGACTGTGTGCACAACAGACTGAAGCACTGCTCGGTCCGGCACCATCCTTGTTATGATTGTTCTTTGCTTGAATCCATTGTTTCAGCCACTTTGTCAATCCATCTCTTCTAGGGCCTTCCTCTTTTCTGTTGCCCCTTTACTATGCATGATGTCTTCCTCTAGGGACTGGTCTCTGCCAACAATATGTACAAAGTAGGTAAGACAAAGTTTAACTATCCTTGCCTCTAAGGTGCACTCTTGCTATACTTCTTCCAAGACAGATCCGTTTGTCCTTCTAGAAGTCTGTCTCACTTCTAATATTCTTCTTCAGCACCACAATTCAAACACACTGATTTTTCTTCGGTCTTCCTTATTCAGTGTCCAACTTCACATGCATTTGAGGAAATTGAAAATGCCATGACTTGGGCCATGCACACCTTAGTCCTCAAAGTAACCTCCCTGTTTTTCAACACTCTAAAGAGGTCTTATGCAGCAGATTTACCTAATGCAGTACATCTTTTGATCTCTTAACTGCTGCTTCCATGATTGTCAATCCAAGCAAGACAAAATCTTCGACAATTTCATCCTTTTCTCTATTTATCATGATGCTACCTATTGGTTCTTGAGACAGTTAAAGTTTATTGTGCCAACCTGGCTGATAAACACATGTGGAGTTAATTGAAGGGCAGAGAGATAAATGGCTCGGTGAGCCTCGTATTTCTAGTTCTTGGGTCTCTTGCTTCGTGAAGGTTGGACCAGGGTGCAGCTGCCTTAGCCAGTTCTCTGCTTCAGGGACAAGGCTCACTTCCTGAAAGACATCCCGAGGAGAAGCCACATGGACCTACCCCAATGCAGCCCTGGGTGTTGGGGCAGCCACGTGGAGACCCCTGCCAGTGCTGAGATGCTTACACATTCACTGATTTGGCTTTCCTCCTGCAGTCGGCATCATAGTGTGTGTTTTGTGAGATGGAGGAGGACTTTGTGGATTGGTGTCGGACACATGGGTTAATGTTGGACTTGTGGGCTTGGGCAGCACTGGGTTGGGATGTTTTCTTGATGTGCACTTAACCTTTATATAAAACTCTCTCTTATGCATGAGTTTCTATGGATTCAATTCTCTAAAGTACCCAGACTAACACAGTCCTGTTGTGAGGGTTTGGTGGTTTTACATTGAGTTGTAATCCACATTGAAGGCTGCAACCCTTGCTGCTCATCAGCAAGTGCTTTAAGTCCTCCTTACTTCCATCAAGCAAGGCTGTGTCATCTGTGTATTGAAGGTTGTTAATAAGCCTTCCTCCAGCCGTGATGCCTCATCTTTATATAACTCAGTTTCTCTGATTACTGATTGACAGCAAGTATGATACTATAGAACGAAACTTCTGTTGTGCATGCATATCGCTGATTTCTTCCATTGATGAGGAAACGTGTCTGATCTGCCGTTCACCTTCCTTTGTACTGGAGAACTATGTGGGGAAACACATCTCCTTTGTGTTAGGATTCCTGCCATCATCACCTCTTTCCCCCTTGCCCATCACCATTCAGTCAATAGTTCCAAACCCCTTATTTGCATTGGCTCACCCACACAATGCTATGTGCCCTATCTAACTTGTTAGCGAGCTAGTCAATTCTCTTGGTGGAGCATAAGCACCACAGAGTCCCAGTGGTGAAGTGGTTATGTGCATTGGGTTGTGATCCGAATGGTTGGCATTTCCAAACCATTATCAACTCTGAGGGAGAAAAACTGAGCTTTCTACTCCTGTAAACAGTTACAGTCTTAGAGACCTACAGGGGGTCACTATGAGTCAGCATCAACTTGAAGGCAGTGAGTGGGTTACCCACTTGCTTGGTGGGAGTTACAAAGGCTATAGCTCAATAAAATCAAACACACTAGCTGTAAGAACCCCTAATAAAATGATTTACAAAAAAACAAACAAACCAAAAAACCAAACACATTTTCATCAAGTCCATGCCAACTCATAGCCTGACTCATAGCAACTCTATCGGACAGGGTAAAACTGCCCCTGTGAGTTTTTTAGTCTGTAACTCTTCACAGGAGTAGAAAACTCTGTAGCCTTTCTCCTTGGTTGGGATGGGGGTGGGGAGAGGGTGCAGCTGGTGGTTTTGAACTGCTGGCCTTGTAATTAGCAGCCCAATATGTAACCACTATGCTGTCAGGGCTCCTGAGGCTATAGCTAGAAGAGTCATATTTAATAATTTACCGCATCACACATAAACATTGCCACTTTTAAGTATACAAGTCAGTGGTTTTTAGTGCATTCACTAAGCTGTGTCACTATCCCCACAATTCCCCTGTGTTAAGGGATCATTCTATGAAAAAGATTGGGAATACTGGCTGCCTATCCCAGTTTGCGTCTGCAGCAGCATTTGCAAGGTCAGAGACAGGGAGCGGGAATCATTTTCATTTAGGTGAGGATGCTTGGGGGGTCAAGGGGATGTGTCTCAGTTCCTATGAAGTCCTCCTGCATAGGCAGCTGTCCCTCCTTCTACTGGGGAGGCCGATTGACCAGTGCCTGTGTTCGAACATGTGCGAGCTCATTCATGCTGCGCTATGGCTGGATTATCCCCAGAAGAAACAAGGACGGAGTCTTCCTGCCACAGAAATGACCGAATCACAAAAGGCTAAACAGTTCAGAGACTGTGAAGACTCCTGAGAGAATAGAAGGGGCCGAACTTGCTTTGGATCCGGTTTCACTGCAGAAACAGGTGTTCTGTGAACCCCCTCGTTCAGGGGCACGTTTGCTGTAGCATTAGCAAAGTCAGCAGCCTGAGAACAACAAAACCCAATCCAGAGTGAGTTGATGCCTTTCTGTAAAGACTGGCAGTGGCAGTTTAGATAATGACTCTCCACCCATAGCAGATACGATGGATATTCCAGGGAGGCAGACCTGGTGGTCATATTGTTTACCACTTTTAATGCAAATTTTTGAGCTGGCTTGAACAAGGAGGAGTCTTCTTGTCATTCCTGGACAGTAGCTCTGCTGCGTGAAGACTAGGGAAGAGGAGAGAATGTCCCTGAACTTCCCTCTGTTTGGGGATTTTTTCTTCTTACAGACGCTCCCAAGATTCCTGAGATAACCTTAGGCCTTCTTAAAACCATACAGCACAATCTTGTTAGCATAAAACTCAAAGCAAACCTGTTGACACTGAGTCAATTCCAACTCACAGGGACCTGTAGGCCAGAGTGACACTGCCTTCCCGGGTGGTCAAGGTCGCACGCTCTATGGAAGCGAACGCCATGCCCCTCTCCCCATAGAACATTTAAGTCCCCACTGCTGAGCTTGGGTTTGTGTACCCACTGCACCACCAGGTGAGCATCGATCCTGAAGTCATAACGCAAACCCGCTGCAAGATCTGAGCACCAGGTGTTGCAGGAAAAGCGTTCCTTAGAGAAATGGTAGTTTCCATAGTGTAACTAACAATAGCTATTCTGTATAGAGGAGCCGTGGTAATGCAGTGGTTAAAGCACTTGGCTCCGCATAGGAAGGTTGGGGAGTCAAACCCACCAGCTGCTCCACGGGAAGAGGATGTGGCTGGCAGGCTACCTCTCTTAAGACCGACAGGTTTGGAATTCCACAGCCAGTTCTCCTCAGTCCTGTAGCGTTGTCATGAGTTGGAATTGACTTGCATGCAGTGGATTTGTTTTATATTTATTTGTTATAGAGAATCTCCTCCAGGTGGTGGTTAATAACCCTGGCTGCTGACAGAAAGGTTGGAGGTTTGAATCCTCTTAGTTTACAGGTTGGGCTGTGAACCGCAAGGTTAGCAGTTCAAAAATCACCAGCCATTCTGAGGGAGAAAGATGAGGCTTTCTAATCCTATAAAGAATTACAGTCTCAGAAAACTACAGGGGCAGTTCTATCCTGCCCTATAGTGTCACTATGAGTCAGAATCAACATGATGGCATCTGATTTTGTTTCATTTTAAGAGATATCCCAGCATAAAAGCCTAGTGATAAACCTTTAATAAATCAATCATACAAACCCCTTTGGAGCACATTTCTCTTCTGACGCTGTGTTAGTCTGGGCACTTTAGAGAAACAAATCCAAAGAAACTCATGTATAAGAGTTTTATATAAAAGGTAAGTGCACATCAAGAAAACATCCCAACCCATTGCTGCCCGAGCCCACAAGTCCAACATTAACCCA
>NW_022103913.1:9218655-9220613 GCF_000313985.2 Echinops telfairi
TAAAGTCTTTAAGACGAAGCCCGAAGACAAGCATAATTCTGAAAATAACAATAGCACTAAAATGCTGAAGTGAAATTTACTAGGTGGAGAGCTGTTGTTCTTCAAGAAGTAGCCATAATTGAGGATTGTCAAGTGCTCTGAAGCACAAGGGACACTGGGTGCAATGAGCAAGGCTCCCAGGCTCAGTGAATTGTTCCACAGCGACTGGATTGGTTAGGGCCAGAGCCCTTTTATAAGCACATCCTCATGTAACAGTAGAGGGGAAAGAAAATAACCGAGTTGTTGAATATGTAACTTGGGGGTGGTGGAGGGAGCACATCACATCCTCCTTGAGGGACTGGTTGCTGGGGTGCAGCTGGGACGGATGCAGGAGGGTAACTCTGTGCTATGTGTCTGTCTGTCCCAAGCTAGCTCTGAGGCAGACACTGCTAATGGATCAGGGCATTCTTGCCTGTCCCAGAGCCCTTCTTAGCACAGTCAGTTTAAATCAATCTGAGTTGACATTAAAGATTCAACCATTTCTGTTCTTGGCCCCAAACAGGGAGCTGTTTCCAGTTCCCCTTGGGCTGGAAGGGCTATCGAGGGAAATGGCTGAGACACCCAGAATCCCGGAGTGAGTTTTCTACCTCTTGCATGAGAAAAGACTCAGCCAAGATTTTCACTTGTGTGTGCCTTTCAACATGAGCACACGTGAGTTTTAAGTTGGGCCATCTGCTTTCCCAGAAGATTCCCCTTGGGCCAGAGGACCAAGGCTGAATCGATGTTTGGACCTGAAGACCCACCTCCTCTGGACTGCTGCTCAGTAGCATTTGCCGGGCAGTCCCACTTCGTGGTGTCCATGTCCGGGTGTTGGACCTGCCCCATCTCCACTGGGAAGATCCTGGGTGGCCCACAGAGTCTCCTGGTTGTTTCCTCACATACATTCATGTTTCTGATGGCAGGTTTACCACTAGTATAGGATGGTTTTGTAGGAAGCCTGCGTGCACTTTCGAATAGCAGGGCATCATTCCGGAGCCCGTGCTATGGGCCTCTAGGGTTTCAGTCCACTTCTGTCTTCGTTTGATGATCTTTAAAAAAATCTTTCCCACAGAGTTCATACACTTAATTGTGAAAGTTTCCTTTATGTTGGTGTCATGTGGACACTCACTACTACTTATTGGGTAAGTGGAAACTATGGGAACTTGAATCAAGTCTGAGGAAGGAGGGTGGCCTTAGGGTTTGTGGGGTCATGTGAGGGCACTGTCAAGGCAGGGTGGGTTCTACTGGGTTGGGCTGCCCCGTGGTAGAGATGGTGATTGTTGATGCCCATTTTAGTGGAGGAGGCCCCTTGGGCTCTGCATCTTGGGGGGAAAAGGCAAGGATAGAGTCTGAGGGTGTTGCTGGTGGGGTGCATGGCCTATTTCAGCCCACCTCCAACAAGCTGTGGGGTTGCTGCCCAGAGACCTGAGCTTGAAGTGGGAGTTGCTATGGGCAGCCAGTTAGGGTGACCAAACCTTCCTAGTTTCCCAGGTTTTAGCACTGAGGCCCTGGGGCTGAGGCCTACTGAGATGAGCTTGTCTCCCCTCTGACCTTCCTGGTCCACATGTCAATGGGAGCCTGGTTCTTTCAAAGCCATGTGGCAAAACAGTTGCTGGACTCATTCACAGGGAAGCATGAGAGTGCTGCGTAGGAGCTGGTATGAATGGAAGAGGCCTGCCACAATGAAAACCACCTAGCACTGTTTTGTTTTGTGCTTATTATTTTCTCTGCATGTCTATCTAGATAAGGTTAGGCAGATAAATAATCCGGAGGAGAAAACAACAGGATCGACAGTTCTGAGGGGACACAGGAGAGGCGGTGGTAGGGGAAAGAAAGGGGATTGCCAACAAACCCAGGGACAAGGGAATGACAAGTAATCTAAAATTGATGGTGAGGAGGGTATAGGATGCCTGGTGGGGCTTGATCAAGGGCAATGTAGC
>NW_022103913.1:9227594-9229948 GCF_000313985.2 Echinops telfairi
GGAAGTGAGTTGAACTGAGCCCTTTGTACTGCTGTGTGGACTAATTAACTGTTATATTCCTTTGTGCAGTACATATCTTTCCATATACATAAAGTGTCCTGGCTTTGTTTCTCTAGAGAGCCCTGACTAACACGGAAGTGAAATGCTTACTTTGCAGAGCTACCTGGACTCATTTGTAAATCAACAGCTGTATACTTTTACCTCTTTGCACTGACAGCCTCTTCTAGAACCAGGATAGTTTTTTGGGGACAGTTTCTCAGGAATGGGATTGCTGGGCCACAGAGAAGGAACCAGATGAAGTCTTGGTTTATGCTGCCAAGGAGACAATCAGGTTCATTCTGACTCCAGCCCTCCAAAGTACTCAAACCTTTATTAATGTTTTTCTTCTCTATTGGCTAGCCCTTCTACAAAAACTGCTGATGGGAGGATGCTCCTGGCCCTTAGGAGAAGACAGTCCACTGTCAGACTTGGAAAATATCTCCACCCACATTCTGGATGCATCCGCCCTCGCCCTCTTCTCCCAACCCTCATGTTTGTTTGCAATGGCATTTTTGTTTCGTTCCCTTGCTCTCAGTGATGACTTAATTCCCTAGACTTTGGCAAACACTCTAGTGTAGAAGGGCCTTGCTGGCAGGCTGGGCAGCTAATGCCTCGCTGTGGCGTTTAATTCACTCTTCATCCAGACTCCATCTCCTTACCTGGGGCATTGAAACGGCAGCTGATCTTCTTTGGGCAGTAAGTGTGGGTGGAAAAGCCCTACATCCTTAATGTGTTTGATATTGTACTTTTCAAAAAATTCTTTGGGGAAACTCAAGTTGGCCTTTTGAACAAAATAAACAAGCTTTTTATCAGCAACAAGGGCTAAGGCGGCAGCTTTGATAACAGCCTGAAACTAGTGAGAACAGGCCACATCCAGGTCCACTTGAGACAAGAAGGCATGGGAAACTTCACACTGGCTGCTGAAACAGACTCAGATCCAAAACCCTGTTAGGGAGCCCTAACTTAAGGTTATCTCTGAGATGAAATGAGCCCCCAGGCAAACTCAAATCTCATGGAGATTTGTATAGCTTTGGTTGGCATCCCTGGACAGATTAGTGATCTCTCTTGCAGACAGGGTACTTTGGGAGTCTTAAGGCTCACACAGCCCGCTGTGTGACATCATCCCATGGTCGTCTTCACCCGTCACAGAGCTTTCTGAGAGTTCTGCAGAGCTTGCGCATAACAACACACGAGGGATCACCTAGCCAGGTTTCCTCTCCCCAACCCTGCCATCTGTCTGTCCAGCATCTAAAACACTTACTCTTGTTAGCATTCTTTTTTACACTTGGGAATTAAGAATCAATGTTTTGTAGTTACAGTCAATGTTTTAAATATTGTTATTATCGTTGTTAGGTGCTATCAAGTCAGTTCTGACCCAGAGCGACCATAGACGCACAACAGAACAAAACACTGCCTGGTCACCATTGTTCCTGTGTTTGAGCCCATTGTTGCGGCCCTGGTGTCCATCCATCTCCTTGAGACCCTTCCTCTCCTTTGTTGCCGCTCAACTTTACCAAACATGATGTTCCTCTCCAGGATGGGTCTCTCCTGACAATGTGTCCAAAGTATGTAAGACAGAGTCTCACCAAACTTGTCTCTAAGGAGCATTGTGGTCATACTTCTTCCGAGACAGGTTGATTTGTCCTTTAAGCAGACCCTGGTACATTCAATACTTGTCTCCAGCACCACAATTCATACACATCTATTCTCCTACAGTCTTCTTTATTCAATGTCCAACTTTGACATGCATATGAAACAATTGAAAGTACCATGGCTTGAGTCAGGCACACCTTAGTCCTCAATGTGCTAAAGAGGTCTTGTGCAGCAGAGTTACCTAATGTTTTAAATGCACTTTTTATTCTCATAGGAACAGTTCTTTCTTTTAAGCAGACTCAGTATGAGCTTCTATACATTTGTGAGGTCTATGTAGGAAATAAGCATCTGGTGATTTCCTTCTATGCAAAGTAGAGGGAGGGGAAGGAACTGGCTACCAAACGGAGTGCATTGGAGGGATCACTGTACAAGATTAAAATGATCAACCTGACTTGAACAGGTAAAACCTTGTCAGTTGATCCTCCCTCTGATGCATGTTGGGCCTGTCTGATATGGTTTTCAGTATTTTTTTGGTTTTTGTTTGCTCATATTGGGTTTATCTCAGATGTGTTATGTCATTGGGGGTGCCTCTCTTGAAGTTGTGTTATATGTTTTTCTGTTTTTCAGTATATGAAACCCAGGATTCATGATCCTATAGAGACAGCAAGTAGATTAAGGTTTGTTTTTTATTGGTGGGGGGTATACAGGGGTGGTTTGGGAGG
>NW_022103913.1:9231278-9232609 GCF_000313985.2 Echinops telfairi
AAACTTGGGTGTGGACACCAGTCCTTGTTGGCCCCACCTGACTTGCCTGATCAAGGACCCTGACCCTGATCTTGCTTCCTTTCTCCTTTGGAGCAGCTGGTGGCTCCCAACTGCTGATCTTGCAGTTAGCAGCTCGATGCTGGACCAGGATTCTCAAAAGTTTAGCAGTTAAGGCCCAGGAACACCTTCAATGTAATCCATTTCATAATGGGATCTGCTGCGACCAGTGAATCAGTTGTTAAAAAACCTAGGGTGAAATCCATTACTCAGGTCACAGTCCTTTCATTTCCTTCCACAGCATTTGAAAAGAATTTTTCTCAAGGGTTTAGCCTACTTCCTATATAAATGGACACTATGGAAAAGTTTGCTTGCTTTTGCTGGGTTTGAATCCTGAAACTATCTCATCAACCTATGGTTCTTTGGACTTGAGCCAACAGCTTGCCATGCTGCCTATCATTCCTGAGAGCCACCAGGAGCCTCCCATCTGACTTGTTGACCTTGGATTTATTCATCTCTCCAGTCACAAGCATACTCTGTTGACAGTGAATTTATTCACCACCAGCCCGTGGTCTTCTTGCTGATCTTGCTTTCATTAGACACTGAAGCTATGTAAGTCAGGAGAAACTTCCAACTTAACATCTGTTCCATGTTCTCTGACTTACCTGCTTTTACAATTGTGCGAGCCATTTTCTTGATACTTCACATGTCATATAATTTAATCATTCAACCATATTAAGAAGGTTATGTAATGATCACCACAACCAATTTCAGAACATTTTAATCTCACACTCATTATTGTTAGTTCCTCATTTCTCCACATTATCCCCTGCCACGACCCTATCCAGTTACTGTCTCTACAGATCTACCTACCCTGGCTTATACAAAATAAAATACAACCATACAAAATTATATAAAGCAAACAAACAAACAAGCCCAACAACAATGACTAGATAAAACATAGAAACATCTCAAAGAAAAAGCTGAAAATATTAAAAACTGAAACAACTTTAAAATGTGTCAAAAGGGAGGGGTTATATTTGAATTAACTACATCTGCCATAATTGGCTTTACAGTGCTCTATAGGTTAGCAAGGCTATTTATTCCCCTTGAGTATGGTCACAGGGGAGTCGCTGGAGACTTAATCCATGTGGGGACCCTAAAAATGGATTTTGGGCTTCTGAAAACCAGGTTTTCACAATTTAAGCTCTGATACTATTCCCTCCTTTGGATGTGAGTTTTATTTATAATCCTTGGATCACAAAGACTGGTGTGCTTATTCTATGTGGACTTAGTTGATGCCTTATCATTAGATGGCTGTTTGAAGACAAATT
>NW_022103913.1:9234190-9235280 GCF_000313985.2 Echinops telfairi
ATGAGTTAATCCAACTATATTAAACTCTTCAGATTGATGTACCCAGGGTCAGTCAGGTTAAAGTTGGTCCTTAGACCTTATATTGAGTGCCTGCTTGCACTACAAACTTATGTTAGTCAGATATTCCAGTTTGCAGAAACCACTAATAGGCTGCCAATAGGTAGAAACAGAAGTCTGCTCCAGGCCACCGGCAGAATGAAGCTTAGAAAACAACAACAGAACAGAAGCCATTCACATGTAAGACAACAGTGTTTTTAATATTTAAGTAACAAAATATGCAGGTCACTACACAATGCATATACAATAAGCCAGAGCAAGATAAAAATCACAAAGTACAATCAAACTCTATGGAGGTTTTCAAATAATTAGTTGTTGAACAGAAAATGTGCTTATTGAAAACCCAACTGAGCTCCACATCACTGTTTGAGGGTGGAACAGGGCTCTTTGGTGGTAGAAGGGAGAGTTTATGGTCTATATCTAGATTCCTATGGCCTTCAATTCAAAAGGATGACTCTCAACTCAAAGTTTGAGAACGCTTAACCATCTCTAGGTCCTAGATTTCACAGCCTTCTTCTTTCATTAATTGAATTAATTTATATGTTCATTCCTTACCCTACATCAGATAATGAGCTGTTTGAGTACTCATCGAATTTAGCTAAAATCATTGCTGTCTCAGTGTGAGGGGACTGAGATCATTATTTTGGTCCTTGGTGCACACAGCCCATACTGTCAGAAGGGGCAGCAGGTCTGTCCCCAGCCACAGTCTCTCCATCCAGAAGATCCCTGTTAGTATTCACCCATCTGTTTTGAGGCCCCTTTCCTGGACACTATTTCTGCAAGACTTTTTTTTAGCAAATAAATCCCCAATAGCCATATCCCCCAGGGCCAAAGCAACTTCCTGATTTGGTAACTTTGAGAGACTGCTCTTGTTTATTTTCCTAGGAGACCTATCCAGGTTTGGTCCTGAGATGGGAACCTGGTGGCGTAGGAGAAGGAATTTAGGATTTATGCTCACGAGGGCAGTGATCTAAGTGCCGGAAGAGTCGATGGCTGGATAGAACCTTCCCTTTTGTTTGGGCATTCCACAGTC
>NW_022103913.1:9236499-9237575 GCF_000313985.2 Echinops telfairi
ACACTTTTAAAAGAGGGAAATGGAAGATTGGGAGAATGAGCCATAGCCGCTCAGTCCTAAATGATAACTCATTTGTTACGTGATGGTGCATGTCGAAACTGAGGCATGTGGCCAAGCAACTTTGACCTCCCACCACAGATGGCTTAAAGATTTCTCTAACTCCCACCCATCCAGGAGGTCAAAGGCAATGAGGAATCATGGTAAAATCTCTGAGTGTCTTGGATGCGCTCTGGCTGGAGGGTTTCCACTGCCCACGCTGGGCCGTCTTGGTGCACTACACGTAGTCGTACTTGGAAGGGTGGGATTGCACCTCGTCCTCTGCGTGGGCACCCCCGTTGTATATCTTCTTATTTTTGCTGTTGGACCCAAAGCCAGTACTGGCCTTGAAGCCCCCAGGCTTGTAAGTGACATTGTGGCTTGCGGTATGGTATGACACGGTTTTGTAGCTGAAAGAAAAAGGAACATTCCATTTCCATAGGCATCTTTGGTAAGGTGGCCAATGACAGTCTCAGCACTGAACGTCTGGTTCTACTGCTAATGATCCCTGCTTTCTGAAGCAGGTCAGTTGCTCTCACTGCGTCTCAGTTAGCTCACCATGGAATGAGCAGATAGAAAGCGGCACACAGTAATGTCCAGCTCACACGTTCCCCGTGACATGGCTTGTAGTTCAACTCCATTTTAATTGATTAGCAGAGGGAACTCACTAGTCTATTTGCTCTCAGTTCGGCCAAGCTCTGATACAAAGTAAGAAATTCTGTTCCCCTGCAGAGGTAGAAACCTGTATCCCAAGGCCTGGTTCCACCAGAACGGAGAGGAAGACCCTTTTGGAGATGCATGGGCACAGTGGCTGAAACCACGGGCTGGAACATGAGAACAATTGTGAGGAGGGTGGAGGACCTGTCATGTTTCTTTCTGTCATGCAGAGGGCCGCTGTGAGTCGTTGACACCTAACACAACGAGGCCGTGGCTCTGGCTGGATAGCACCTAACAACCTAACAATGATGCGGCCGTTCCGGAAACAGGTGTGCCAGGAGTTAGAAGGTCAGCATAATTTTCTGGGAAGTACATGTAACGCA
>NW_022103913.1:9238624-9254542 GCF_000313985.2 Echinops telfairi
TGCCCAGACCCCTTGCACACACATTCCCTTGAGACATAGCCTGTTAGTCATAGTGCCCTAGAGAGAAGTGTGACCGACGTTAGTCAGCAGTGACATGTGTCAGCCAGGCATAGAATGAGAAGTCTGGTCTCAGAGAAACATCTCAGGAAGTCCACTGTCCCCCAAACTGGCAAACGAACTACTACTGTGGGTTCCTGAAACTGTAATTCTTTGGGGGAGTCGAAAGCTCATCTTTCTCCCGAAGAGTGGCTGGTGACTTTGAACTGTTAGCAGCCAAACACCTAACCACTACACTACCATGGCTCCTAAAACCGGAAAGCCCCTGGCAAATCAGGATGTGTTGGTCAGCCTCTCTCTCCACTCTCTTTGTTACCACAGGCGCACAGAGGAGAATGAGGGCAGTTGATGGGGCCACCTCCTTTCCCCTTTGAGAAACAAAGCAGAAACATGCGTGGGGATTGGAGTTCCTGGGAGCCAGAAAGGAAAGGATTCCCCATGTCCTACGGCCGTCTTCCCTGTTGGTGTGGCTGGAGAAATGCCAATTGTATCCACTCCAGAAACGATGAATCACTTAGGTGGAACACATATCTTTCTTTCAGGATTTTCCATGCAACTTTTCATCATGAGCTACCTCCTCTGCAGTGGCTAAACTGTCTGGGGATGGCTCTGCTTTCTTTCCAAGGTTCTGCTTTCCCTCGGGCATCAAATTAAGTGGGGCTTCAGTTCTCGCTGCTGGATTGCCATCTCCAGGAGGGTGGGGGCTTTGCATCCCAGCGCTCCACACACTCTGGGTGCTCACAGCACTCCAAACGTTTGCAGGAGGGATGCAGCAATGAGCGAGAGAAAGAAGCAACTCTAGACAGCGGAAGCATCACTTTTCTCTCTCATCCCGCACCTTGCTCATTTCTGGTCCAGCTTCTACCCAAGCTGAGTCGGGCCCCCTGGTGGTGCAGCGATGTCTGTGCGGAGCTGCTAACCTCCGCGTCAGCAGTTTGAACCACCAGTTGCCCTGCAGGAGGAAACTGACGCTATAGGCTCCTGTAAATATTTAAACTCTGGAAGCTCCCAGAGGCAGTTCTACTCTGTCTTACAGGGTCTCTGTGAGTCAGAATTGACTCTTTGGCAGTGGGTTTTTTAGCTAGGTTCCCATGATGGGCTGGGGTGTTGCTTGATGCTCATTTACATGCCTCACGTACTTGGGAAATAGTGCTATTTCATTACAACATAGTGGGGCTTGTGCAAAGGTGTGAGTTAAATCCTGTGCACTGTGGATGTGTTTCAATGCAAATATCAGATCAGTCTCAAGCCAGACCACTAAGCATATTTCACTGAAATGAAGTTTATGAATCTACAGGTCATTGGTGATTTGCGATGTGGCATGGTTGCCGCTGATACACTGTTTTTTTGCCATTTCAGGCACTGACAGTCACGTCCTGCTCATGTGTGTAAGCGGATTCCCACAGCAGCATTTGCTGTGGAAGGCGGCCTAGATGAGGCGCTTACCTGTTCTGAACCGTCTGCACCATTCCGCCCATCCCCGTGTACATGTTAGCAGTGGACATCCAGAAGTCGGTAACCAGCATGTTGGCAAACACAGACACGCCGGCAATTGCACAGATGCCTGTGGGCAAAGAACAAGAAAGCTCTGGCATAGCTTCAAAGGGGTCACAATGTTTCTGAGGCAACTGAGAGGGAATTTAAAGGCTTAAGTGAGCTTAGATGAGTAGGACTATTTCATCTCTATACAAAATGATCAATCTAACATTGATGATTGAATTGTTATTATATGGTAGACACCATGTGAAGCACTTAAAATAGCCATCTCATTAATGGCGGTAGGATTTATGTGTTTGTGGGAAGACATTCTTTCATGCATTCTGGAACCAGGGGTCAATAGTCTAAATCTTTGGGGTCTTTTCCTTTCATGATGTTGAGCATAGGTCCTTAAAGTCACTTTCTAGAGTCTCACCAAAAAAATGCTGCTAGGCAACCCAAACTCACTACCATCCAATGGGTTCTGGCGCATAGCGACCCTGTAGGTCAGAGTAGAACTGCCCCTGGGATTTCTGGGACTGCAAATCTTTATGGGAGTATAAAGCCTCCCATAAAGAGTGGCTTGTGAGTTTGAACTACTGACCTTGTGGTTAGCAGTGCAACCTGTGGCCCACTGTGCCACCAGGGCTCCTAATCCTTTTAGAGATGCAATTCTATAACTGTTTCATGGTTGAGAACGACTTACACATACAATGGGCTGGGAGTAACATCTTGGTGGAGGGACCTTAGCACTCATGTTAATTCTACTGAGTGGACTAGACCGCTGAACGTACATCTCACATCCCAGTATAAAAAGCTTTGGCCCAGAGCATGAACACTGGTACAGATAAGAGCTTGCAGCACAGAGAATCCAGGACAGATAAACCCCTCAGGACCAATAGTGAGAGTAGCCATACCATGAGTATAGGTGGAAGGAGTGGGGGAAAAGGGGGAACCGATCACAATGATTGACAAAACCCCTCACCCCACCTCAGGGGGACGAACAACAGAAAAGTGAGTGGAGAGAGACAGTAGTCCCCCCCACCCCACCTCAGGGGGACGAACAACAGAAAGGTGGGTGGAGAGAGACAGTGGTCGGTATATGATATGAAAAATAATAATTTCTAAATTATCAAGGGTTCATGAAGGAGGGAGGGTGGGAGAGGGGGGTAAATGAGCTGATACCAAGGGTTCAAGTAGGAAGACAATGTTTTGAAATGATGAAGGCAGCATATGTACAAATGTGCTTGACACAATGGATGGATGGATGAATTGTGATAAGAGCTGTAAGAGCCCCCAATAGAATGATTAAACAAACAAACAAACAAACAAGCAAACAATAAAGCTCTGGTCCACGCTGGCAGGGGCGGAGGAGCCCCATTTCCTGGACAGCTTGGCTTTTGCTTTGGACATTTCAGGAGCACCTTTGAGAGTGAGAAGCCCGGCGCCTTGTTTACCTGAGATGATGAACATGATCCCAGAGGTCAGCGTCATGTTGGCTTTGGCAGAATCCTCCATGTTACCGATGCGGATGCACTTCAGGGCGAAGATGGACACCAGGAGGCCAATGGCCCCCAGGACGATGCCCACGATCATCAGGGCTCGCACCGCCTGAAGCATGGCTGTGACGGAAGGGCAAGATGGAAACACACAAGTCAGACCACCTGAACAGGGCTGATTACAGAATGCGCGGCCAGTGTCATACAAAGCTGGAAATCCGTAGAGGAATCAAATGAGATACTGTATTAAGCAAATCTGCTTCAGAAGACTTTTTATTAAGTTTAAAGGAACAAAGATATCTCTTTAAGGATTTGTGTTCCCCTCACCTAAGCCATGGTATTTCCAATCGTCTCATAAGCTAGATAATGAATAAGGGAATCCGGAAGAGAGAATGGATGCGTTCGAGTTATGGGGCTGGCAAAGAACATGGAAAGTCCATGGCCTGCCAGAGGAACAAACTACTCTGTCTTGGAGGAAGTACCACCAGAGTGCTCCTTAGAAGTGAGAATGAAACTTCACCTCCCTATTTGGATATGCTTTCAGCAGGGATCAAGGAGCCCTGTGATGCAGTCGTTCCTCATTGGGCTGGGACCCGCATGATTGGCAATTCGAAACCACCAGCAGCTCCACAGGGGAAAGATGGGGCTTTCCACCGTCTCAGAAACCCCCCGGAGGTCGCTGTGACGCAGCATTACGTCCTGGCGGTGAGACGAGTGAGAGGATCAGCAGGGATCAGTCCCTGGGAAAGGAGACCACCCCTGGTAAAGAAGAGGGTCAGAGAAAAAGAGGAAGACCCCGATGAGATAGAGTGACATAACGACAGCAACAATGGACGTAAACCTCATAATTTGGGGATGGCGCAGGACTGCCGGGGTAGGGCTTTATTCTGTTGTCCATAGGGTTGCTATGCGTTAGGACGAAACTGACAACACCTAACAACAGCAGCACATATCATGCTGAGGATGAGCGTCAGGATCGAAGGCACTCAATACACACGGGGCAGCAATGCTAAGCCCACAATACCAATGACAATGAACTTGGTGCTAGTCTAGCTGACGTCTCATCCTGCTGTACATCATGGGGTTGTCGTGAGTCAGAGCCGACTCACCAGCAAAGAACAACAACGGCATGACTGATTAGACTCTGGATTAAGAAGACAAAGCCACCATCATCAGACCTTCGAGAAATAGCAAGTCCATAAGCCATGGAGTTTTCATTGTCGAGGGATATGGAATGGCGGGGAGAGCAAAACATGTCATTTACAATCCTTTGACTGATGAGAAGCGTGCATGCAGATATCTATAGAATAAGAATATTAAGAACAGTGTGAGCTGGAAGAACCCTTGGGATTTTAAGTAACCCATTTTGCATCTTGTTCTTCTGGGGTTTAGGAAGGGGGAATGGTTTTTCTCTAAAGGGAATGGCTTGCTATTCTAAATTATTGAAAGAGGTCCTAGTACAATAATAGAGTGGTGAACTCTAATTCAAATATCTTTCTTTTCTATTCTTTCCATTTCCATATGGGCTTAATGCTTCATATAGCTTTGCTCACTTTAGGAAAACCTTTGTTCAATTATGGCATATAATGAAGCCAAGACTTCTAAGTGATAGACTGTGGTAGTTACATAATCTGGTGTCAATTTGAGGACTGGAGTCTAGCCAATCCGAGCCAAAGTGTCGGGTTGGAGTCTAGCCTGTCAATCAGGATATAGCCAATGAGACCTCTGTGTGGGCATGGCCATTTTCTGAGGATTCTGGAAACTCTTGTATTTCCTCCTTGGAGGTGGGAGTCTCTCTCTCTCCTCACTCCCAGTGAGACATCCCTGTGGAGAAGACACATGGAGAGAGGCTGATGGAACCAGACCTCTGGAGCCAGAGAAGTCACATGGAGACCCCTGCCAGTGCGGAGATGCTTACAACACCACTGGATCCACAAGACTAACCACCCACTAGCCTGTGATCTTCCTGCATTCAGATTCATTGCATGTGTTTCATGAGTCTGAAGAGGACTTTATAGATTGATATTGGACATATGGGCTAATATTGGACTTATGGACTTGGCCAGGTTGTTTTCTCAATATTCAATTGCTCTTGTATGTAAAGCTCTTTCTAATATACATATGCATATCTATGAATTTGTTTCTCTAATCTGCGCAGGCTAATACATAGACCAAGGTAGGTTCTATAGTTTTGTCTCTTTCCAAAGGGATTATTAAGGCAATGGTTAATGCCTCAAGTGTATATAAAAAGTCCAATATCTCAATCTTGGACTTTTCAACTGGACCATAGTTTATTCCTGTTACAGGAATCAATGGTAGCTGTGGGTCCTGATGGGACTCTGTCAATCACCCAGGGACAGGTGGGCATGACAGTATGGGATTGCTTTACCTATACCCAGAGTTATTTCTAGTGCATCTTGAAAGATACTCAACAATTTTTTCTGAGTGACTGGATACTGGGGCGACAATATTCAATAGATCAGACAGTCTCTGCCCTCATGGAACTTATGCTGAAGTACAGTAATTAAACATATCAATTCTAAGTATGTTAGAATTATATAAGGAAGATCAGTGAGTGTTCAGTGTCTTTCAGAGAGATGAACCCCTAGTATGGGTAGTTTGATAGAAGAAGAGTATGACACTACATGGAGAGGTCATGTGTTTTATCTCCCCAGTATATCTCCCTTTATCCTCTCACCCATGATTAATTTTATATCACCTGTATCATGTTTTATATAAATAAGTTTTGCATCACAGCTTCTGAAACCATTTACAATTTGTAATTACCATTCTGTCACAAATCAATCATCTGGAAACATATCACGTTTGATGTTTCAGAAATGTCAAATTGTGATAAATATTTAGAAATATTTATTCTCCAAAAGCATTCCAGGAGTTTTGGCACTGGAACTGTTCATATGAGAAACAAACAGCTTATGGGTCAGCACAGTCCACAGGCCATACTTTGAGTTGCACTACTGAGCCTGACTTTCAGGTCATGCCCCACCCCACAGGGCAGCTCATGACCAAAGTTGATCAGTCCAACATGAGCATTTGACTCAAACTGGACATATGAGACCTTCATGCACAATGCTAGTATTTTGAACTTCAGCCAAAGGTGAGAGCATCAGTCAGCCTCTCTTCATGGCTGAAGATGTACAAAATGGCCCTAAGAATCCACCAGGTAGAGATAGCTGGTGAGACCAGACCCAAGAGGGAGATCGAGAGTCCTGACAGTGTGAGCTCCCAAGAGCTCTAGCATCTGACAGTTCTAGCCACTCTTTCCTTAGGTTCCAGAAGATATCCCAGGATCATTATATAATGGTCCTTTTAATGTCTTAAGCTAATTTAGGTTAGAGTTTGGTCACTTGAAATCCGTGGTTCAAGATGGTTTTGTCTGTCTCTGGAAATACACCCAGCAAGGCCTTCCTGTTGGAGACTTTCCACAGGGATCCAAAAGGATTGTTGAAGTGCCTTTCAGGCTAGGAGGGCCGCTCTTGACAAGTCTCTCAGCTACAAATGCACTACATCTACAGAGTACTGTCAGAGAATCATTTTTTTGTGTGTGTGTGAAAAAGCTTCATTTTCCCCAATTACATAAGCAATGAGTGATCATGCAAAATGTTCAGTTTCTACTGAAAACTATAAAAACAATAACCTGCAGTTCCACCTTTTGGAGATAGCTAATTTTAACAGCTTGGTGGATGGTCTTCCAGGGAGGCTTTTTAAAAGAGGAGGAACATCACCTCAGAGACAGTCTCAATAGGGCCAGACAAGAGAGTAAGTCAGGGTCAACTAGGACTGATTCCACCAGTTTCTAGAAGTGCTACCACCAACACTTGCATGTTGGAAAGTTGTGAGACCTTGCATCACAAAACCAAACAAACGAAACCAAACACACTAAACCAACCCAACCCAGCCCAACCCAACCCAACCCTACCCAACCCAACCCAACCACCCAACTTCCTGCCATGGGGTCAGTTCCCCCTCAGAGCTACCCTGCAGGACAAGGAAGAATGTTCCCTGTGCGTTTCCGAGTCTATAACTCTTTGTGGGAGTAGAAAGTCTCATTTACCTCCCATGGAGCTGGTGGGTTTGAACTGAGGCTGCTGTGGTTAGCAGCCCAACTCATAACCCCTACACCACCAGGGCTCCAGAGACCTTGCATAGTTCCAATAATGATGATGGGGGAGGGGTGGTGGTGATCCTAGGGTGTGCTCAAGGGGCCAGTTAATGCCCATGAAAAATTCAAATTTGAGGCTGGAACAGGAACAGGAGCAGTATTTAAAACCTTTTTTCTTCTTGAAGAAAATACCCAGGGCGATTCTACACTGCTATAGGTGAGAGACCCAGAGGAAGCTGTAAGTAAAGCAGAAAACTTTCTCCTGCCTTTATTGTCAGAACCAATTGTTATATTTGATGGAGAATCATTAGGACCTTTTCAGGTAGTTAATAATCTTCATCTTCATTAAACACCCCGAAATGTAGGTGATAAGATTACCTCCATTTTACAGTTGAGGGAATTGAGGGTCAGTGATTATGTAACTCACCCAAAATGACACATCGAGGGGAAGGCAGACCAGGTCAGATCCAGAACCGGCTCCAAAATCTTTGTTTGCTAATCACAGCACACTACTTTGAGGAATCTTATCTTGGAAAAATCTTTTCAAGGCATGGGTGGCTGTAGTTTCTGAGTAGAATATATCTACTAAACTTCAAGACCCTGCCATAAAGCATCATCTTTTGAAATGGATGCTAATAATTTTTAAAGGAACATTCTCCCCAAATCACCTCAGGGCGCAGCCTGTCCTGGGAGTGGTTTATAAATGTGAATCTCAGACGAGAGCTTCCCCAGCTCCTCGAGGCACCTTGGGAGGGAGTGCTCCCCCTTCTCTTCGGGGAGATTTCCATGTCAAATATGGCCAAGATCAGTGGAGCTGCCAGTTTATTCACTGTGAGGTGTGTTTCATGAAGCAATTTGTCATGATGGAAGAATTGGAGATCAATGAAAAATATTGATGAAAGAGAGGTAGATCATGTGTAATTTATTAAAGAGCCCTCTGAAGGGCCTGTGGAAGAGGCTCTGACAGCATCCTCACCAAGTACTCTTTTGTGCTGGAGAAGATGGGATCAGCTACTCGAGTCTCACACTATTGATTCCAACTCAATCACTGGATTCTGAGTCTCTTCTTCCTAAGAAACTTCTGATTTTAACTTTACTCCTCTGCTGGCAAGAGTCTTGGATAAGTGCCCAGTCAGTGTAGGCCCCCCTGTAACTGTGTTGGTCATGATGTGGACCAACACCTCAGGATCAGATAATTCCTGGGAGAACTGATTGCACTGACGTCCTTGCCCATTCGCTCAACAACAAAGGCAAGCCTGTGACACCTGCTTGGGCATTCATTTTTACCTGCCCGTACTCTCTAACAGCAGATATTGATGTACTCTGATGGCCCATGAATTTGTTTTCATTCAGCAATTATTTAAAGTTCAAAGCTTCTGCAATCTTCCTTTGCAGATATAGGAGGGGTAAAGTTTCATGAGAAATTTATCTCTTCCTCAAGCAGGAGACCTGGTGGCATAGTGGTTATGAGTTGGGCTGCTAACTACAAGGTCAGTGGTTCAAAATCAACAGTTGTTCCTGGGGAGGAAAAGGGGGTTTTCTGCTCCTATAAAGAGTTGTAGTCTTAGAAACTCACAGGGGCAGCTCTATCCCATCCTATAAGGTCACTAGGAGTTGACATCAACTCGATGGTGGTGAGCTTGGTTTGGTTTTTGGTTTCAAGTCGTTTGTAACCCAGGAAGATGAGATGTGTACCTCGAGTCCTGAACCTCAAATTGCTCTTCACCTTGTGAGTACCAGGGATCACCGACTCTCCTTAGATTGAATAGTTTTAATATTTGTTCTGAAAATACATCATGTGTGTCATGGGGCTGCGACCGAGCGACCTGGCTTTCCCATGACATTGTTGAGTGAGAAAGGATGACGATGCTTGTGGGTGGGAGGTGGCAGCACAAAAGGACCACACGGTGCTGAAGCTCATGGTGTAGCTTTCATGCTCTCTATCTACAAGCTCTGCCCAGGAACAGAAGCACAGAGAATCTTTGTAGGGTTGCCTTGTCTTCAGGAAGTAGCCTCAGCTGTTCTGTTTTGGGATATTCCTTGCAAGACACTGGACAGCCAAGGGAAGGAAGGAATAGGAATGGCATGTCTTCATGGGTCTCTTACCAACTTTAAATCCTCTTAGGAACTTATTTAACTCAAAACTCATGTCCATTAAGTTGATTCCAACTCATAGCAACTCTATAGGACAAGGTAGAACTGCCCCGGTGGATTTCCATGACTGCAACTCTTCATGGGAGTACAGACTCTTGTCTTTCTCTCGAGGAGAGACTGGTGGCTCTGACTGGGTGACCACTATGCCACTAGGCTCCTCGGGAACTTATAAGTTTTTAATAAATTGTTCTAGTCTGCTTTGTGAACTCTTGAGCTGCTCAGAGAACACAATCCTTTATCCCTTTGAGAAGCACCTAGAAAGCATCTGGTTAAAATAAAACAACCCAAACTCAGCAACCAACAACAAATAACTAGCCACGTAAGATGAAGCCTGCTTCTTCCTTATTTTATGAAAAATTATAATTTAAGATGCTAAATCCTGGACCCTTGGCAAGAGTGGGGTGACTGATTCTCTTTCTGAAAACATCGCGCATGTGGTGGCTGGAGCCGAGCTCTCTGACATTGCTGGATGAGAAAGGTGGCGATGTTAGTAGACTGAAGGTGCGCTGACTTGATGGATAGAATTGCAACAGGCTTGCCACAGGAGTCCTTGAATATGGGAGCCCTGGCCAGCCTTCTCTATCTCTGTCCTTGCCTTTTCCTCAGGCGCTCAGTTGCTAGGTTAGGTTTTCATGGTAAGATCTTACTTCTTTCCTCCGTTCTCTTGGCTTGGATGGACAGAACAAAGGATTCCCAAGCCCAGTAATGACCACGGAGATGCCGGGTGGTGAACTGAACTTCCCTCTAGCTGGGATTCTCATCCTGCTCCATAGGGAGATGACCAGAGGAACTGGCTCCAAATAGACAGGCTTCGCTTCTAGCCACCTTGTCTCTTCTTTGTGAAGCCCTGGTCGTATAGTGGTTCTGTATTGGGCTGTGACTCGCATAGTCAGCCTCTCCAAGGGGGAAAGGGTAGGCTTTCTAGTCCCATAAACAGTCCCCGTCCCGGGAACCCACAGGGGGTCACTGTGCATCAGTGCTGACTCCTGGGCCAGGCGTTTGGCTGTTGGTCTCTTGTTTGGTATTCTGAGCCAGAGGCTGGGCCTTATCAGTAGATAACAGGTGAGTCAGTGGAATCTCCAGCCTGATATCCTGCACCAAAGGTGTGGCTGCAGCATTTTTCCCTATGAACAATGCGGTGTTATTAGACCTGAAGGGTGGGCAGAAATCAGGCCTGAAAGTGCAAACACAAAAATGGGAACTAAGTGCTTCCTCCCTTTCGCAAACTACCTCATTCCTCCTAAGTGGACCGACAGGTAAGGTACTCTTGCCCTATTTCTGTGCTCTGCAAAGACTTAGGGTGGTGGGTCTGGACCCTGGCTATACCTCAGAACCTCCCTGGGGAGATGGTAAAGACATATCAATTTTTTAGACCCATGCCCAGAAGTTTTCAGTGAATTATTTAACAACATACACTTTCAAGGAATAATGTGAGAAAACAGTTCTCAAGAAAGGCTAAGAAGGAGGAGTCAGCGTGAGGGAGCTGAGAGGAACGCATTGCCACTGGATGACACCCCTGAGACATGGGGCACAAAGGGGCTGATGAGACAGCCATTTCCCTGGAGCCAAGGACTTGGACCTGGGGCGGCCCTTCTGGGGAAGGGTCCCTACCCTCAGACAAAGGCTGCCTCAGAGTAGAGGTAGAAAGGGCCAGTGGAGGCACCTTTGGTGAGGACTACTAAGTGTCACATGAGAATCTTAATTTCGACAAATTGGTTAAAAAATTTTGACCTGAAAAGTAAAAAAAGCAGGTAAAAATAAATATGTTTACAAATTACTGTAGAAATAATACAAAAGAGGGTTAAAAGTCTCAAAAATGAGGAAAAACCAAAAAGTGTCCAACTGTGTAAAGGTCTTCCCTTGCAAGAAATGGGGATAAAGCCGAAGACCCAGTTTGGTTTTTGTTTTTGCTGCTGAAAACTGTACAAAATAACTTAGAAAACCCAGTCGAGGTCAAGCATCTTGAGTCTACTGCTATGCGTGCTTGCCTCCTCTTGGTCGGAGGAAAGTCGGCAACTAGTGCCAGGCAGAGTTGACTGGGGGCGGGCAGCGGGGGTTCTCCGTTCAGAGTCCATCAAGTAAAAGCTGAGGCAAACCAAGCCCCTCGTGAAGTCTGGGCTCTGCAGTGGGCTGACCGGATTTCCTCCATTGTAGTACTCAAAATAGTTTACTTCTTGGCCAGCAAAGACATGGAAAAGCCTGGAACAACTGCCTTTAGCAAACGCCTGCTGCTGCTGCTGCCCAGCCTTCCTGGGCCGGGCCCACCACCACCCAAGCAGAGCAGTCAGAAACTCAAGGTGGTGCAACAATGACCTGGAAATCCAAGGGGTTTACGGGAGATGCAGCGAGCACTAGAATTGGCCTATCTAGGGCTCATTCTTTTGTAGGAAGCACCTGGGTACAAAGAGGCTTGCCCCCTTAGTGATCCTCCGCGTTAGCACTGACTCTCGGGGGTTAACTGGCCCCTCTTAAGCTCCAAGTCAAAGCCTTGGTGAAAATCCCAGGTTTCAAACCCAAGAGCTGAGAATATAGTCTCCCCACCTTTGCCGAGGACTACTGGGGAGACGACTGGGGAGACTCCCAGGAGGCCAGACTCTAGATAACAGAAAGCGCAAGCACCTAGGTTCTCCTGAAAACCGAGGGATCGCCATGAAAGTTCTTTGCCGTTTGTGAAATCCTACAGAAGGATGGATGCCAATCGGGTTTCCTCACACAAACATGCACAAATCATTCAGCCTCAGCGAAGCTGAGTTTCCTCAGCTCTACCTCGAACTGCTATGAGAATCAGATGCTACCACAATAAAACCAAGCCTGGCTCCACCATATCTGTTTTCTCCCCTTTCTTAGAAAGAGGCTGTTCCTGGTCATCCATCCAGGGCTTCAGCTGGTGTTGACTGAATTCGATGCTGAACAATATATGGTTGAATATTTGAAATCATCTCATGGGAGGGATTGCGATGGGTTAGAAAGGAAGAAGGGCTTGAGAAGAGGATCCAGAAAGATCTGCCAGGAGCCAGAGGAGATCCGGGAACATGGACCCAGGAGGGAGGAGAAGGGGGAGGCACTACACCCTCTCTGCTCTTCCCGTCACCCCGAAGGCAAGGGCTGAGCACCTCTGATGGAGGAGTGTCCCTCCGCTGAGAAATGATGCCCCACCACTGACGGTCCACTCTAGGGCAGGATGCTTTGGGAGTGGACTGCCTGTCCTCAACGGTCACCACAACCATTCAGACTCCCGAGTCCGCACAGCTGGGCTCTTGGAGACATCAGCACACGGAGCTTGCTCTCACGACCGCGTTGTCACAGGTTCTCTTGGGGTTTGCAAGTATGTTGACAGATCCCATGGTGTCTCCTTCACACACAACAAAAAAGATCAAACCCACTGTTGTCAAATCGTTTTGCGCTCATGGGACGCTTATGGGGCACCCATGTATTACACAGTAGAACTGCTCCATAGGCTTTTCTTGGCTGTAATCTTTAGAGACATCTGCCTTCCAAGGTGCTGCTCGGTGGATTCGGACCACCAACCTTCTGGTTAGTAGGTGAGCACGGAGCCTTTGCATTACCCAGAAACCTCACACACATCGTTGTATATAGCTATTTAGATATTTGCCCACATCTGTACCAGGCATGGTAGGAGCCCTGGTGGCGTAGTGGTTACACACTGGGCTGCTAACAGCAAGGTCCACAGTTGGAAATCACTGGCCGCTCCTCGGGAGAAAGATGGGCTTTCGACTGTGAAGCGTTACAGTCTCGGAAAGTCACAGGGTCAGTTTTAGCCTGTCGTATAGGGTCACTATGGGTCAGCAGGGCCTTGATGGCACTGAGTAAGTTTGGTTTGTTTATTTTTGGATAAAAGGCATTTCTGTGTCAACATACTTCAGGTTCCCTGACAACTATGAGGCTCACTGGATGTTATTTCGACTTCATTATTAACCTGTAATCACTAAGCCTCCCTAGACCAGTCTCTTCCACCACAAATTGGAGACCGACGAGAGCTGGCTTCACTGGGCTGTGGTGGGCATTCAGCCTGATGCAAGAGCATCCAGCCCAAACAAGCCTAAACCAGCAGGGCGGCACCTCTGACAAGGAGCCGTGAGAGCAATTGGGTATATATTCCACCTTCTCTTCCAGGCAAGTTAGCTTCAGATTTTAGCAAATTATTCTCTGAGCTAAATGTTGTATAATTTAAACCAAAACACTCCCTATGGTTAATCGGAAACTCCCCGTTTCTTATCTCTCTCTTTTTAAATTCTCACACTGAGATAAAAAAAGGGAAATGTAGCCAGTCATTGGAAGAACAAAGTCAAGTGCCTGAAAGGGGCTGAGAAACTGACCTGGCCAGAACGCAAGTGAGGAGAGGAAGGAAGAGGAGAAGAAGCAATGTAAACTATCTCTGCTTTGGATATTGGGCTTCGTAACAGAGGCTTGATTTTGGAGAAATTGCCTGTTTCTCGGCGGGCTTTACGGGCTCACTGCTAGTCTTGATGAGCCACTGAGCACTTTCACATCAGGGCCTTTTCATGAGCGCTTTCACAGTTCGCAAAGGGAGGCCAAGAGATGCAGCTGGCCAAGCCGTGCCCTTGATCCCAGGGCTAGGTGTCGGGCCCTGCTGCTGCGCCCAAGGCAGCCTGAATGTTTGCAAACACAGTTGGGGGAAACACTGCTGGTTGGTGATGTCTCCACGGAGCCAGAACATGTTTGTAAAGTGTTTTTTTTTTTTGCCTCCACTCCATCCTGCTCCTGTCCTGCCTTTTGCTCTTCCCTCCCACCCTGTTCAGGGAAGAGGAATGGGAACGATCACCAATTATCTACTCTTTAGCAAGTGACCTAACTTAGCACATGGTTTATAGTTAGTGATCCTGCTATAAATCGATGCAGACGCGTCCTCTGCATTCGTTATTCTCAACTCCAGAACGATCGATCTGGTTCTGAAGACAACCCTTCCTAGCTGGGGTGTAGAGACAGAGTCTGATCCCAGGGCAGGGAAGGACACAGCTTGGAAGATGCTCAACCTCGGGCCGCCTCCTGCATCTGCTATATTCTTTCCCTGGGAAGTTGAGCACATTGTCTTGTCCTGTCTCTTGAGTCTCACTTTCCATCTTTGTAAAAACCAAGTGAATACACACCTCCGTGTGTGCTAGTGACGATTAAACTGACAAGCTCATGTTAAGCAGCTCTTTTTGTTCTGTTTCAAGCACTATGTGTTGCATTGACTATTTGGAATACAGCAAGAGGGACTTAAGAGCCATCAACGAATCTGAGTTGGTAATAACCAAATGGACAGTCTTGCTACCACCACCGTTCACTTCATTCACTTATCTGCGGATTACATTAACACATTCAATTTGTGGAACGGAACTAAATTATTCTCTGACTCTAAATTCCAAATAGACAGGCTATAGAGAGATCAGGTGATTGAACAAGTACTAAATGATAATGTGTAAGAGAAGGACTTTTATTTAGTAAGCACTTGAGAATTAGAAGCATTTTTGATGCTTAATCAAAGTAATATAATGGTACCTGCTTTGTGTCTTCATAGCCCTCGATGGCTTACTTCTAGATGGTCTAAGGAAGGTCTAAGTCTGAATGAAACTCTCGGAGCCTTTCAGTTCTCTCTCCAGGCCTCTTGCCTTGCTCCGCTGCTTCAGGTCATTCTCGAGAAAACGCTGGAAGCAGCAGCTTCCGATGGCTTTTCAGAGTCACCTTTATGTGTCAGGCCCTGGCTGGTTGATGTTATCCCAGCCAGCTCCTCAGCATCCTCCAGGTGTCCACTTTCTTGTCCCTTCTCTGATGGCTCCGTCTCCCTACATTCCTGCCTCCAGCTTCAGAGGGTCCTTTTGAGACATGCCCATTTGGAAATCTCCTGACCATTCTTTACTTCAGGCAGCCAGGTGTGAGTCATCACACAGGTATTTGCATTTCTGAAGGCCAAGTGACCTGCAGCCACTCCTGCTACACGAGGGCCAGTTACTCTCCACTCTACGCTTTTAGGAAATATTCTCCATGGCCAGACAGCTCAGTAATTTCATAGGTGGGAACCTTAGTTCAAAGAACTAAGAACTTTTGGGGAACCTTAGTTCAAAGAAATGTCTTTCCTAACTCGTGGTGGACCGCTTCACTCCTACTGGGGGAGCGGGTACACGCTTCTGTGGTAGCTGCCAGGTGCTGTACCTTGGTTTGTACACTGCTGCAGCCCAGGTAGACATTTGCCAGGTCCACTAGGAGACTCGCCACAGAACCTAGCACACTTGCCCCTGTCCCAACCCCGCAGTGCTATTTTGGAAGAGATGCAAAACAGGACCAGCAGGCCCCCTGGTTCTAGCTTCCTGACCACGATGTAGACCAACAGTTCCCAAGGCCCTAAATGATTGTGGGAGCACCAGACAGTCTGAGTGCAGGGCTCATAATTAAGAAGGTCCTTCTCCAAGCTTACTGGCCCCGATGCTCTTCTCCGAGACCCCAGGACCCCTCTGACTGTGGGTTTGACCCAGCCCAGGGGTCTTTGGTGGCGGCTGGGTTTCTTCTCTAAGAGCGTTCTACCTGGCCTGACCTGGCGTACAAATAGACACCAGACCCAGGAGCACTACATCTACACCGCCCCCCCCC
>NW_022103913.1:9254644-9272179 GCF_000313985.2 Echinops telfairi
TGAAAAAGCGATGTTACAAAAATCAAAAGTATGCATTCCCCCCTCTCCTGTGGCCATTAGCATGCTTGCTAATGAAGAATTTCTCATAGTACAAAGCCCCCCTCTCTCCTGATCACCCCGACCGGAATGTCTGTCTTCTGAAACAGCACACTATATATTATCTTGTATCACATCGTATTTTATACATGGAAAAATGAGATAATAGTTGGGTGAGGAATGAGGATAAATCAGTGGTGTGCTCTCATTTGTTCTCTTACTGGGCTGGTCATTGGTGTTACAAGAATGACCCATAGAGAAGAAAAATCAGCGAGGTGTTCTCTTGAAGCCCAGGAAGTTACTGTGCAAATGTCGTTACAGTGTGCACAATGGTGCTCATCAAACAGCCATGTGTTTTCCATTCTCTTAGCCCTTGGGGTCATATGAATTGTTCTGGCCAATGGCTGGTGACTGGGAGTGACAGGGGCCGTGCCCTCGTTGGGTGTGGTGTGCCTCTCTCCTGCCTCAGCAACCTTGACTGGTGTAGCTGCAAGAAGAGGCCACTCTCCCCCAACTAGGGTCAGGGAGCAAACCACGGAGAAGCTCATTCTAACGACGTTGACTTTGATGGCCCCTGCAACGCTGGTAACAAAGCAGGCATAAAAAATAGACTTGTTGACTAGCAGCCTGAGTGAGTACATGCATTTGCTGGAGGCAGAAGGAGCACGAAGTCCTGTGCGAGGCTCAGAGCCACAAGAACCACCAATTGTAGAACCAGGCAAGCGACCCGGCTTTTGCGGGGACACTTTGACTTGCTTTTAATGACTCACACGAACACTCAAAATGAAGTATCCTTCCGATTAAGTTCAGTTCAGTTAACAAGCACTTGCTGAAGGCTTGTTAGGTCCCAGGGCCTCTGCTGGAGTCTGGGGAAAGAATTCTTACCTAGTGGGAGGAACATGAAACGCAGACACTGAACGAAGCAAATGTACAAACAACCAAGTCAGACCCCAGATTGGGAAGGGTGAAGGGGGCGAGGTAGTGGACGGATGGAACCGTTTACTTTGCTTGTCGGTACCTCGGCAGAATGACAGCATATGACGATGAACAGAACCAAGGGAAGAATTCCCAGGAAAGGAGGGTCTAGACAAGTGGGGGCGGGCGATGGAAAAGGCAGGAAGGGGGAGGGGCTGAGCAGCAGGTTGGGCCTTGGCTGGGGGATGCGGAGAGAGCCTTTCTCTGCAGAGAGGGTGGCCAAGGTGGAAGGAGGAGCGATGAGAAGTTTCAATGGAGGGCAGGATCACTGAGTCTCACAGGAAGGACTGGCAATATAGGACAATGGGAAGGTTTTGGAAGCTGTGAAAGTCGGATATTGAATGAGGAAGACTGTGGAAGTATCAATGCATTTGAACAGTGGTGCTGGAGAAGAATGTTAAAAGTACAGTGGATTTCTAAAAGGACAAACCAATCTATATTGGAAGAAGTAAGGCCAGAGTGCTCCTTAGAAGCTAGGATGGCAAGACTTCCTCTTATATACTTGGGACATGTTGTCAGAGAGACCGGTCCCCGGAGAAGGACATCATGTTTGGTAGAGTGGACGGGCAGTGAAAAAGAGGGAGGCCCTTGGTCAAGGAGAGAGATTGACAGTGACTGCACCATGGGCCCAGGCACAGGAAGCATTGTGAGGATGGGCAGGACCGGGCAGTGTTTTGTTCTGTTGGGCACCGGGTAGCAATGGGGAGCTGACTCCACGCACCGCACACCACCACCACCACATCTGGGCCCTAGGATGCGAGTGAGCTGAGATTGATGACGTGAGCTGCAGCCTGAGACCGAGGTGTGTGACATCTGAGTGGGAAGTCAGGCTGTCATTTTGAAGGTGAAATCGGTCTGTTTTCTTCATTTAACAGTTAAAGTTAGGGT
The DNA here is from genome assembly GCF_000313985.2 of Echinops telfairi. Classification (NCBI taxonomy): domain Eukaryota; kingdom Metazoa; phylum Chordata; class Mammalia; order Afrosoricida; family Tenrecidae; genus Echinops; species Echinops telfairi. The sequence continues at coordinate 9,256,544 of NW_022103913.1, forward strand.
TAGCTAGCAATCCAGCAAGCTATCCTTCTTGCATCTCTTCCCTTCCCAGCTCTCCCCTCACACAAGGCAGAGCTCACTGCGCCGGCCGGCAGCCTGGCTTCCCTCCCTCCGCCAGGTTCTCCTCCTCGCCCCCAGCAAGTCTTTGCCTTCAGTCCCAGGTCCTGTTGGCACTGCAGGGCTAGTAACTTCCAAAAATGAACTTGAATAAAAGCCAGGTCCTTCTACTCTCTCCCTCATCTTTTATTTCTTTCTGAAAATGAAGAGGTGTTCATTGAATCGCTCCTCACAATCCAATGGCAAGAGCTTCCCGGGTGCTTCACTGTTGTGCAAATCGATTCCTATGCCCCTGATGACCAGGTGTTTGTTTCAAAAGGAGGCAGATCCCTTTTCGTCTCCCCCCCCCCCACCTTGTTGACACCCATGGCACCCCGTGGAGCCACTGATTAGCTTGACCTTTTATTTTCTTTTTGCTTTCTTAAAAAACAAAAGAAAGTGGCATTCAGTGAGCACCCCGACAATAGATGAAATGCAAAATTGATACGATGCCTGTTTGAGGTAATCATCATATTAAAAGTAGGAGTTTAACTTAGTTCATCAGTATGTCTGTTGCATCTATAGTTATACATATTTTGACATACATTGATTTTTAGCATTGTATACCTGACTTTTCAACACAAATACAGAAAAGGGGTATTTAAAAGTTAGTAGCAATCAGATTTGTTTTGGCATCCACTGAGAGTTCAACTTTTCCAAGAAAAATTGAATTGAATTGCAAATGAAATAAATGACCTCTCAATTTCCTTTTTTTTGGTGTGTGGCATTAACAAAATATTCACCGTATTTCTTCCCTATTCCCCAGGGTGGGCAGTCAGGATCATGTACACATACAACCACACACTTGCACACATAGCCAGACAATTTATTTTCTATTTGAAACACGTTAGCTGACTCTATGAAGGATGAACATGTTCTGAAAGCAGTCTACTCTTTAGCGACCCCTTTGTTTGAAATCCCCCCGCCCCCCATGCTATCCATAGCTCTGTGACTGCCACCCTCTCTGATGTGGTCAACGGCTCCTCTCGTTCTCCCGTCTAGTCTGAACCACAGCTGCCAGAGTCTTACCCGGAGGGGAGCGTGTGGCTCAGCCGGGTGGTGATTTTCAAGATCTCCTGTCGCTGTGCAGAGAGAAAACAGACCCTTCCCCGGCCTCCCCTGCCCCTCCGGTGTGGGGTCGGATGGTGCCTACCTGGAAGGCCCAGGATGGTGAAGTAGGGCCGACACTCGGTGAACCCTGAGCTCTGCCTCACGCAGCTTCTCCACAGCCCTTCATACTGAAACACGGCGGTGACGGGGTTGTCGTACAGGTCCTGGGTTCTCCACATGTCCATCCCCGTGGCAGCGATGCAGCCTGCCAGTCCCAAGATGGACAGGAGGAAACCCACCACCTGATATATGGTGGTGGACATGGCCTCCGTCGCCTGTGTCCTCCAGGCACCGCCTCGGGAGAAGCGGCTGCCTTCCTCCTGTGGAAGGGGCGAAACCCGCGTGTTCCCGAGGGGAGCTCTTCTAATCAGATGGTCTCCCTCAGCTCACAGTGTTTGCTCACAGTGTTTTCCTTAGATAGTTCAGTTTCACTCTTGGTTCAAGGACATTGTTTTTGCATTTGTCAGGGAAGCCACGCCAAGAGGCACTTGCCCTGTGGAGCTCCGCATGCCCAGTGAGTTGAGAGCAGAGCTGTTGAAGTGGACGGAAGGACGGCTTTCCCCAAGGCTGTCCCAGTCTTTGCCACCCCTGTTTCTGACCCTCCGTGCACATATGGCTATCTGGGTGGAGAGCTGATGTGTCCATCACCCTAAGAACCCCCATAAGCCCTTCCTATAGGCCCTGTTCAACAAGGGAGACCACTTTGGCTAAGCCCTATTAGAATTAAATGTCTCTACATATCTCTCACCAAATTCTGTCTTCCACACTGTCTCCTGACAACTCACGAACCACTCTTTACTTGGAACATCCCGTTTTGGTTTTTCAGTAATTGGGTGGGGCAAGTGTTACAACGCTCTTTGGTTTTTAAGCAAGGGGACTGAGGTACACATAGATCAGAGAACTTGCCCAGGCATCTTGATTGGTAGATGCTTTAAAATTTGCACTGCTGGGACTCTCACCTCAACGCCAGTCGGGCGCTCCCTGTCTATCATCTCCATATGGAGTGGCAGGGGCAGGCAAAGTTGTCCCTGCTTTTGAGAAGAGGAAGCAGGGTTGGAGACATATGCCCTAGCCCCCAGCTGTCAGAGCTGGGACAAGAAGAAGTGAAGCACTTATTAATCTCCGTCTCTTCCTTTCCTTCATGCCACAAGGACCTCCCGATGGCAGACAGATGTTTCCACTGAAGGCGAACGGAGGCCCGGGGCTGCTGGAGTCAAAGGAGCTCAGCTTGGTCGCATGGACAGCTGCGATCTGCTCCTTGCCCTGTCTGTAGCCTGCTGTATGCTTTGGGGCCACTTCCTCAGCCCCTGTAAAGCACAATTTTTGCATTTGTAGCAGGTGGAGTCTAAACGAGACTACTTCAGAGGGTCTTTCAGATGTCACACACTACCTTTTATAATTTGCATAAAAGTTTCCACCCTAATTGTTCAAAATATCAGGAACTGTTTGTTCATTAAAAGAAAGACTTGGCCAAATAGGTCAACCATTGTATTCCTTCTACACAATTTGGTCTTGCTAGAGAATTGTTCCATATGCTGGTTGCTGCTTCTCTTGGACAACATCCATATGCCTGACCCCTCAGTTCAGAAACATTTAAATCCAACCTTGTCCAAGTCTGGATTTCAAGGCTCAGAAACACACACACACTCACACACACACACACACACACACACACACTAGTCTTTAAACTCTACAATAGTTTACCAGGAAACGAGCTACAGGCAGCTGGATATTTCAATGTTATCTTGGCTGCACCCAACTACTGCTCCTATGACTGATTCTCAGCAAACACAGAAAGCAAACATGGTGGGTCTCTCTTTTACTTTAAACTGGCAACAACTCACTCGACTGCACCCCTTACTTCAGGCTCTGTGATCAGTGATCATAGAGAATGAAGGATGAATCCGAAAGCCCCAAATAAGAGAAAGCAAGAGTTATACACCTTGACGTGAAATAGTGTTGATGGTCTGTGAGTCCTTTGAAAGGTGGGTCATCTAAAAGGTGAGGGAGAGGCTAGAAGATGTGGCACTGGGGTTTGCTCGTAGAGAGGGATGGATTAATCAGATTGGAAAATTTTGCTGAAGTAATTCAGGAATAATTTTGCCTGTGTTTTAGTTGCTAGGGGTCCCTGGAAGAGGTCAACCCCTCATTCACCAAGAGAGCCACTTGTTTGATTTCTAGCTATCTACTTTAAAATAACCACTCATACCCTCAGGTGCACTGTGTACCTGCTCCCAAAATAATACACTGAAAATAAAAAAAATTAAAAAGTTATTTCGTGTTTCCTATGTTCACTTTTGGTCACCCCTGCTCTCAGCCCACCCACTCTTCTATGCAAATTTTTAATGCAGATTTTCCAGATTGGGAAAAAAATCATCATTTAGGTGATAAGAGATTAAGACTTCTTTCATGGCTGACATGGTAACAATGACTTCTTTTTTGGAAGAAGGATAAGTTAGCTGTGAAGGCCAATGTAAAGCTATCTCTACCTGCGGGAGAACACTGAATGAGAACAGAGAAATGGTAAGTCACACTTTCTGAAGTGAAACAACGCCCCATTGCTGTAACACAGGTGGGTTTCCCCATTTCTGTGCTCCTGATGTGCAGGCCTCGACTTTAGTTGTCTCTGTTCAATGAGTGGGTCCCAAGAAGAAAATCTGACTTTCTTGTTTATGGCAATGGGCTTTGCTGTAACCCACCTAAGCCCCTGAAGTATGACTCTATGGGGTTTAATCCTGCTCAGATTCTGCTTAACAATAACATTGTAAGAGCTACCTTGCTTGGTCACCTTTAAAATGGAACACCATTTTCCATTGACTTCCTGTAGGACATCATCCCCTACTCAGGTTCAAATGCGGTTCTGGAGGTGGCATTTCAGGTTAACATTTTTAACAGACAGCCACTCTGCTACCAGGGCTCCTTTTGTATTATAAGGGGGCTTCAAAAGGCTCCCGGGGAAAGTTCCATTATCTGTTCATTCTCGTTTTTTCCCTGATTTTTTTCTGAAACCTCCTCATAGCTCCCTAACATTGGAGAAAAAAACATTTTCAGCACCTTTTCTTTTCAGCATTTTGGGAATACTAACACAAAGTGATCTATGGTGATTAGGCAAAAGCGATGCCACAAATAACAATAGAAATTAATTTCTAAACCCCCCCCCCCATTTTGGCCCACATAATAGCATATCTGCAGAGGAAATTTGTGGAGTAGAGAAAACTTTAACAAATCACCCCCATTTTTATCATAGAGACCATAGTTGGCATTCTTCTTAATTTGTTGTATACATTTGCAGATGATTAACTGATTATATAATATCATATTTTGATCTTTTCACTTAATCATAGACATGCCACGAATACTTCTAAACATCATTTGAAATGAGTATATTGTATTCCTTTAAATAGAAATCCTATTATTCACCCAAACAATGTCTATTCCTACCCAGTTAAACTATCCCTCCTGCTTGTTTCCCTTGAAACGTGATGCTATGATGGGCCGTGCTGGGTATAACTCTTCGCCAGCGTTTCCGATTGCTCTTTTCGAAGGATAGATTCCTAGTTGTGGAGCTAAGATGTCAGAGTGTGACGTTTTACAAAAGGTCTTTAGTATGTAAAACTGCTTTGCTTTCTATGGATTTTATTGTCAAGCACAGTATCTTACAGATCTCACATCACTACACCATTGTGAATGTTGTAAATAATATGAGTATAGGATAACTTATTTTAATTTGCATCTCCTTGATTACTCATCAACTGGAGCACTATTGGTGGAAAAAAATCCACAATGTATTTGTTTTTGTCTTTCCTTGAATTGTCAGTTTGTGATCGTTGCAGGAATGTTAGTATTTCTTCTATCCTTTTATGCAGACTCTTTGTTAAGGACACATTACTGAAAACCTCTTATTAGTATGTTATTATTTGTATTTTAATTTTGCTTGTGGTTTTAGAAAACACCCAGCCACACACTGTGTTCCATTTTGCATGTTTCCCTGTGCCTGGCACACGATGTACAGTCAATAAAAGAGTCATTGCATAATGTAATCAAACAACACTGCTTTTCCTTTGCGTATTCCTTCATTCTTCCTATGCTGATAAACTTGTTTCCCATTTAGAAGACAAAATATTTTAGAATATTTTAAAAGAAAAATTTTAAATTTGCATTTCACTCACCTGAAATTTATTTTGACATATATCTATTGGTTGATACTATGATTCCTTTTCTTTCTCAAAAACTCACAACTTTCCTCTAGTTCTTAAATGCTTCCTCACCCCAACTATCATGATCCCAATGCTACCTTGCAAACCTGGTTAGACCAGAGGATGCAAAGCGGTGCAGATGGGAACTGGAAACGCGGGGAATCTAGGACAGATGAGCCCCTCAGGGCCAACGGTGAGAGTGGCAATACCAGGAGGGAAGGTGGGGTAGAAAGGGGAAATCGATCACAAGGATCTACATATAACTTCCTCTCTGGGGGATGGGCAACAGAAGGGTGGGTGAAGGGAGATGCCGGGCAGTGTAAGATAAGTTAAAATAATAATTTATAAATTATTAAGGGTTCATGAGGGAGGTGGGAGCGGGGAGGGAGGGAAAGAGGAAAAAGGAAAATGAGGAGCTGATTTCAGGAACCCAAGCGGAAAGCGAATTTTGAGAATGATGAGGGCAACAAATGCATAAGTGTACTTTACACAATTGATGTATGTATGGATTGTGATGAATTGTATGAGTCCCAATAAAATGACTAAAAACAAAACAAAAAAACCCTAATCAACTATTTCTGCAGCATTTATTGACGACACCTTTTCCTCACTGTCTTTAAACCTTCTCTGTCTTACATTAAATTCACACATACTTATCTTTCTAAGTTTAAACTTTGTTTCATTAATCTGTCCATCTTTATGCCAAAGTGTACTTTTCATGATCACAGCTGAGAATTTGATTGGCTATCTGGTCATCTGGCACTCTTTCCTTCATTATTCTTGAAAATAATAGTAAAATAGACATTTAAAAGTTCTTTTCATCTGCTTTTTCTCACACAGGAAAGACCCCAGGTAGTGTAGTGGGTGACTGTAGGGTCCGTGGTTCAGCCCATCAGCTGATCCCCGGGGAAAAGATGCCCAGCTTGGGAAAGCCACAGGGCAGCTCCACGCTGTCCCAGTTTGCTCAGTTTTCCCCGCTGAGGGTGCACTGTGGGAGCTGCTGGCCCGGGAACTCACCCGGCACTCTGGGGAGGGACCTGGCAGCGGCTTCCACCAAGATGACTGTCTTGGAAACTCATGGGCCAGTTAGTTGACCTCTGTCCCACAGGGTCGCTGTGAGTTAGAAGTGACTCGGTGGGAATGGGTTTTTTGATTCTTCTCTTAGATAAATACTTTGTCATGTTCTCTTCCTGAGATTTTGATTCGAATTCTTGTGATGGTGAAAAGCCCGGGTTGTGGAGAACGTCGGCCTGGGTTTGAAGCCTTATGCTGCCAAGGGAGTCACTAGGCAAGTTTTTTCCTCTCTGTACCTTATCTATAAAGCGGAAGCACATTAGTGCGAACCTCATAATGGCATTGGGAAGAGTACATTTATGTAATCATGTAAATTATGTTTGTTAATGTATAATAATTCGTTAAAATAATTCCAGGTGCCTAGTATGGTCTCAGTACATTTTAGTATTGGTACTGTTCTGTTGCTAGTATTAATATCCATCAATTAGGGGAAATTGTACCTTTTTGATATCCTCATCCATGAAACCATAGTACATGTTTCTATTGAATTAAGTCTTTAACATTTCCTTTAGTAAAGCTGTTTGTCAGCCAAACGTGATAAGCAGATGGCTACAGACAAGCTCTCAGTCCTAGACTTGTCTTAGTGTTGTTAGCCCTGTCACAGGGCTCTTTGGGGGAAGGGTGGAAAGCGGGAAGAGACCTCCATGAAAGGTTGGGAAGCCATAGCTTCCCAATTTGGAGCAATACTTTTCCCCTTGCCCTCATCATTGCCCTGTGTTGCCTCCTGCCCTGCAGCTGATACACATTCTCCGCTCCAAACAGAACTAACCAAACCCACTGCCCTTGAGTCAATTCTGACTCCTCGCTGCCCCAGGGAGCTATTCGGAGGCTGGCAGTCTCTGGCGAAGCAGCTGACCACCTGACTCTTCTTCAGAGTGGCAGGAGGGTTGAGCTGCCGACCTGAGGTTGGCAGTCTAAGGATTGCCTGGGCTCCTTCCAAGCAGAACGAAGTTTTTTCAATACTCTCACATCACTGCGAGATGATGTTCCTTCTGCCTGAAACCTGTGCCTCTTTATCTCCTTGGGTAACTCAGGGATGCTGTCATTAACTCAGTTCAGCTGTCATTTCCTCTCTACTGTCCCCTCCACCACCCACTCACTGAGTACACTTTATTGCGGTGATTCTTAACTATGGGAGAGTTGCCCCCAGCGGGCATTAGGAAACATTTTTTGTTGTCACAAATAGTGGAGATGGGAGGAGGAGAAGAGGGGGCGTTGCCATGGATATCTACCAGGTAGAGGCTAGGGAGACTATGAAATGTAATGCATAGGAGCAACAAATGCAAAACTTAGCTTGCTACTGTCAAGTTGACGCCAACTCATAGCAACCCTTTTGCACAGGGTTGAAGTGCCCCTATGGGCTTCTGAGATGGTAGGTAACTCGTTCTGGGAGTCGAAGCCCCACCAAAAGAATCACAAAAAGTTTCCATTGCATCTAACCCATGGCAGACCCAGGTGAGTCAGAGTGGAACTCCGCTTCATGGGGTTTTCACTGGCTGATTTTTGGAAACAGGTCACCAGGTCTTTCTTCTGACACCCTGGGTTGATGTAAACCTTCAACCTTTTGGTTAACAGTTTTTACCGACCCAAAATGTCAACAATGCCAAGTGTGAGAGCACCACATTGAAATGGACTGTGTACTTGTCTTTGAACATGTACATCATTCCCTCTAGAGGCTATGCCACTCAGGTGCAGGCTTATTGGTGGCCGAGTAGGCACTCAACACATTTTTGCTGAATGAATAACTGTGTTAACAGCACAATTTTGATGTTATTATGCTTATTTCATCATTTTCAAAGACCCACTGCCATCGAATCAATGCCAATGTCACCCTATAGGGCAGAGTAGAACTATAGGATAGAGTAGAACTTCCCCTATGGGTTTCCCAGACTGTCACCCTTGATGGGAGTAGATGTTTCCAATTTGTCTCCAGAGGAGTGACTGGTGGTTTTGAACTGCTGACCTTGTTGTTAGCAGCCCGACGCAAAACTATTGGGGCTTCACTATTTCACCTTTGCTTCTACATATGTCGGAGGATGAAAGGTCTTTGCTTTTCCTTCCTTTTTCCTCTCCAGAAGGGACTGTGTCTACATGCTATCACCACCGAGTGGAGCAGGTTAGATGCTGGTTACAGGCCTGATCCAAAGACTCTTTGGGCAAGTGTCACCAGTCTTGTGCCCAGAGTTTCTCTTCCGGGTCTGAGTGGACCTGGCTTCCTCACTCTGAACCTGAAAACCTGTTTGAATTCTCAGGGTTTGTAGCTTCTCAGTGGAATGTTTAAAATCCTGTGCTTTCGTTTCAATGGGAAAGGGAAACAAATTCAAAGCAGCATATTCCAGCTCCTCTGGCTGGCTCTTATCATCTATGTTTGTGATCATATTTGTACCAGGGACAACCAAATGATGCCCTCCACTGCTGCGTGAACAAAGGGCTCACGGTAACTGAAACAGAAAACAAGTGGGAGAATTCCTCCCCACTCGGGGCTACAAGCACACCATGCTCCCCTGGGTTCTGGTGGTCAGGACCACACTCCCATCTCCAGCAAGCACCATCTGGTCTTGTCTTTGCACTTACCTGATTGCAGCCATTACTGGCAGTGAGTATACAAACACAGGGCATTTCCTCCTTAGTGCCAGAAACAGTTGGGATAAAATAACCATTAGAGCTTGAGCTCATTAATACCGTAAAACAAGCACACACTCACATGCCAATCCAGTTGCTGTGGAATCAATCCATTCTGACTCATGGCAACCCCATGTCTGTTAGCCTAGAACTACTCTCTGGGGTTTTCAACGACTGTTTTGGGTTTTTTTTTTCCCCAGAGGCATTTCATTAGGCCTCCCTTCTGCAGCGTGTCTGCTGGACTAGAACATGCAGCCTTTTGGCTAGCAGCTGAAAAAATGAACCATGTGTACAACAAAACAGTTTGCACTGCAAATGCGTAAAGAGGACTGAGACAGAGAGTTGTCAAGTCTCAGACGCCTCATTCCCACAGGTGGCTGAGTGTGAGCTGCAATTATTACTCTGAAGTTATTGGTGCCATTTTGGGAAACAGATTTGTGTGAGTAGGACAGCCTTGTTAATAATGTTGAAGGCAAAACATCGAAACAGGTAAAATACAAAAGTCAATTGGCGGCTGCATCTTTCTTTTGTGCAAAATAATACTACTCCCTCACAATATATTAATTTTAAAATTTGAGTTGGTTACTTTTTTAAAATATTATTTTATTGCATTTGCAAATATGTTTTTGCACTTGTATAAGGGTTATATGCAATTTAAATCTATTTTGGTGTCTGCACATATCAAAGTAAGATGAGGCTGTCTGCTACTGTAAAGATTTATAGCCTCAGAAATCCTATGTAGCATCAACTCTATGATAGTGGGTTGAGAATATGGTAACAAGTGTAATTTAAATCATCACTGAACATCTGTGGGACTATTTTTACCTTTAAAAAGGCTTATTACAAATTTTACTTTGAAGAAGCACTACTCTAAATCATAGGATTTTTGTCCACAATTTGTAGATTCTAGACACCCTAAGGCAGCTTTAGTGTGGCCTGTGTTTAGCTCTGTGAGCTTGGGCAAGTCTCTGCTTCTCTGAGTTTCCATCAGGTGGTCTATAAAATGATGGAGTCCTTCCTGACACTGTGGCTGAAGACAAAATGTGTGCATAAGCAAATGTGGTGTAGAAAGCTGGTGGTGTCCAGCTATTAAAAGATATAGCATCTGGGGTCTTAAAGGCTTGTCGTTAAACAAGCAGCCATCTACCAGGGAAGCAACAAAGCCCACATGGAAGAAGCACACCACCCTGTGGGATCATGAGGTGTCCACGGGAAGAGGTATCAGAAATTCAAAAACAAGCAACCAAATTGACATGAAAGGACATGGATGTAGTGGAGACTCAAAACTCACTGGTAAGATAATTGGACAGTCCCTCTCAGAAGGGCCACATGGAAGGGATGATAATCCAAGTTGTGATATAGCACTGATGAAACACATAACTATCCTCTAGTTCTTTAATATCTCCTTCCCTTACTAATATGGTTTCTATTTGTTTTACCTCATTAATCATGTTAGATTTGTGTATATTCATTTGTGTATTGAAGATGACTCATTACATGAAAGCCAAGATAGATAACCCTTCAGAAACAGGAAAAGGAATAATGGTTTCCCAAGGGTACAGGAAGTGGTGGGGGTGGGGGAGCTGATAGCATCGATGGTTGTATACAGCAGAACTATATGTGAATGAATATATTGGATTGTGTAAGATATGGCCCAAAACAACAACAACAAAACCCTATGGTAGAGGAGAAAATAAGGGTTCCTGGGGAGTAGGACGGAGGAGGGAGGGGGATAAACGGGAGCTGATATCAAGGAGTTCAAGAAGAAAGAAAATGTTTTGAAACTGTTTGTGGTAGTAATTGTACAATACTTCTTGATGTGATTTAACTGTGGAATGTTATGGTAGCTGTAAGAGCTCCCAATAAAATGATGGAAAATTAAAAATAATAATAAAATGATGGAGGCGGGGGCATACAGGTGGAGCCCCCATCCCCCGGGAAGAGTGTGTGTTGGGTGGAGGACAGACTTAGGCAAGAGGTGGGAGGCAGGGCAGGAAACTGGACTTTCTGCTTCCTCTCAGAGGCCAGCCAGCGAGGACTAGGAGCCTGGGCTTTGGTGCAGATATGATCCAGTTAGAGCCCTGGCTCCAGGTGTATGTGACCTTGAGCAAGTGATCCAAAGTCACTTTTCTCCAAAATAGTGAAAATAATAGCACCAAGCTCATGAAATAACACTGGGCTCATGCAAGTGCTGTGTGTGTCGTTTCCCTCTGTGATTTCTCCTTTGTGAGCCCTGAGAAGTCACCAGGAGCAGAGTGCAGTGGTGGGGGTGGGAGAGGGCAGGCTGGCTCTCTCTGCCATGGCCTCTAGCTCTGCATGGGTCCCCCACTGAGCAGGGATTGGGTAGTTTGCATCTAAGACTAGGGAGAATTCCAAAAGGGCGTGGCCAAGGAGAATTTGGGGGTCCAGCCCAGGTAAGGCAGGGTCCTCACGGATGAGGCAGCTTGCCAGTGTCTCTAGAGGCACTTCTTGTGTTGGAACCTGGACACCCACCGATCCGGCTCATTGTTCTCTCCGTCAGACCCAGGGCTTTCCTCTCATCCTGGTTCTGCTGCTTCTGCCTGTGACCGTCCCTGGTCTCTGGCTCCCATCTCTTTTGCATTCTGCTGCCAGATTTCCTAAAGTCCAGAAAGCAGACCACTCTTGTGGACCCAGTGTCCATTTGTGGGGTCCCATGTTTTCATGGCTGTGACCTTTGAGAAGCAGATTTCCAGACCTGCCTTCTGAAGTGCTTCGAGATGGGTTTGAACTACCAGCCTTTTGATCAGTAGCCGATGCTTTAACTGTTTATACCTTTCACTCCACTGCCAGATTGATATTCCTGAAATACCAAGTTCTCTGGCAAAACAACCTCCCATGGGCTTCTGGGGCCTTTGCCAGGCATTCAATGCTCTCCCAAACTGTCCAGCAAGCCCTCGGCTCGAACCCAGGCCATGGTCGCATCCCTGGTCTCCCCATTAGGAGGACTCAAAAGAGGGAGCCCTAATGGCACAGTGGTTAAAGCGCTCAATTTTAACAGAAAACGTGGTTCACATCCACCAGCTGTTCTGCAGTAGAAAGTATCGTGTTTCCTTAAAGAGATAAATCCTTGGCTAATCTATGGGACAGTTTTATGGGGTCATTATGAGTCAGAAATGATTCTATGCTATATGGGACTCAAGGGGTCCCATCCTGTCATAAGATAACTTCTGCTTACTGGCACCTCACCATACCCAGTCTGGTGAACATTGTCTTATTTGAGGGGTGGGCGACACATAGAGTCTTGAGGTGGCCCTGGGCTTTCCAGGAGTAATTGCTGAATGTATAGAAGAAGGAATCACAATTGACTGTAATCTTAATTTGTTGTCTCCTTTGTGTGTCTGAGGTTTGATTCTAGAGCGAAACAGAAAGTTCTTAGAGTGGAGACAGCCTGTCTTCTTGTGGAATATTAACCATAGGCCAGCAGTTGGAAACCACCAGTAGCTCCTCGGGAGAAGGATGGGGCTGTGTACTCCCATAAGGAGTTACAGTCTCAGAAACACTCAGGGGCAGTTCTATCCTGCCCTGTAGGGTCACTCAGTTCTACCCTGCCCTATGGGGTCACTGGATTCTACCCTGTCCTAGAGGAAGCAACTTGATGGCAGTGAGTTTTAGTTTTCAGAAAGCCCACCTTAGCTCTAGCCTTGGATATGCATTTAGGGAAACAACAAATGAACAACAACAAAACACGTCCCCTCTATGATTGGAAAGACACTTTAAAGCTTGTGTATGCCTGTAACTTGACTTTTTCTTCAAGTTAAAATGTCCTACCTACTAACCAAACATAAATCTATGGATAGCTAATCTGCCAACCTGCGGAGCGGGCCATGGCAGCCTCAGCAGCTGGGCCCCACATGGCAGTATTCCCTTGCGGGAGCAGAGCCCTTTGCAGAGAGCACTCGGATTCTGGTCCCACGTAGCCAATCTTTTTTGGAGGGCGCGAGACCAGAACCTGCAGAGCGGAAGCCCATCAGGCACACTCCAAAGAAACACAGTCAGCCAGCTCTTTCCCATTACTATATTCCTGCTGCGACTGCTTTCTTATGAGTTCCAGGAGCTGGAGGTCTGGAGTCAGGCTCTGTTCTGGAGAGATGCTGTCTCAGACTCAGAGAGGTAAACTCTTGGGACTCAAGGAAGGAAGTGGCTAAAGTCTTGGCCTCCTGACCACTGTTCTCCAACGTGAATAAGACTTCGTGTCATTGCTACGTAGGAGCTACATTTTAAAACGAGCCCCTTGGATATTATCCAGTTGGGCAAACTGGAGGTTCAAAAGCTCCAGAAAGCTCCTCTTCCTAAAGTTCCTGCCCTCTGGCTCCAACCCCGATGCTGGTGGCTGTTGTTCCCGTCCAAAGTGAACCATAGCCTTTTCCTCCAGTGGCGGTGTTCTCGTGGCGCCCTGGGCAGGGGCTGCAGCCCCTCTCAGGCTCTAGTCTCCCACCCACCGGAGCCTACCAGGCACCAGCCCTTACCTGGCAGCCCCAGCAGGGTGAAGTAGCCTCGGCACTCGGTGAAGCCGGAGCTCTCTCGCACACAGGAGCGCCACAGCCCTTGGTAGTTGAACACAGCCGTCACTGGGTTGTTGTATAAGTCCTGGGTGCTCCACTGGTCCATGCAGGTGGAGCCGATGATGCCGGCAATGCCGATCAGGGAAACCACAAACCCCAAGCCCTGACAGGCAGTCACAGCCATGGTGGGTAGAGCGTCGGCCTAGGGCTCACACAACAGATGGCTGCCGGGTTCTGAGAGCGTTCGGGTTAGAGATGGCGTTTTCTCAGGAGGCTAGTGTGCACGTCATGAAGGAGTCATGGAACGGAGGAGGGACTCGCCAGTGCCACCCGGGCTCACCCTCTACCTTTATCTGCCCAAGCCAGATAATGTCTACCACATGGTACCAAGAACCATTTGTTTCCACTATATGTACACTCTGCTCTCTGTTTACCCTTTGAGGGAGTTTCTCTCCTGATTAACAAGGTGCCCCTCTGTAGAGGGTGAAAGCAGCAGCAGAGGTGGTTGCCTGGGAAGCACTGCAGGTTGGCCAGCCTGGACTTCCAGTGGCAAAGCCACAAATGCATGGCGATGAAAGGGCACTGAGAGATACCCTAGCGCTTCAGATAAAAAATGTTAGTGAGATTGGCGATGAGTCACCGGGAAGCCATTTGCTGGAATTGAGTGTGGTTAAATTGTATGCAGCTTCTGTGACACCGAGTCTGTGCTCATCAGGGAAATGAGCCGAAGAAAGCTTGGGATGAACAGCAGGGTGGTGCAAACAGCTAAATGCTCAGGTTCTAACTGGAAACTTGGTAGTTAGAACCCACCCAGAGATGCCACGGAAGAAAGACCTGGGGATGCACTTCTGAAAAGTCCTAGTCATGAAAATCATGTGGCGCACAGTTCTGCTCAAAATCGGAATCCGCTCAGGAGTCGGGTTGGCTGGGTGAAGATCGATCTATGGCCCAATGACTCTGGACTCTGGAACTACCCAGCTTCAGTTTAATTCCTATCAGTAAATTCAGGTTTTACTAATGTAACCTCTCTAGACCTCATTGTCTTCATACATAAAATGATAGAAAAAAGAGTGCGGATCTCTCTGAATTGTTTGTGGACTAAGTGGAATAACACCAGACCCACTGCCATTGGTGAGTGCATTGTGACTCAGCACCCCTGTAGGACAGAGTTGAATGGCCAGTAGGATTTTGCAATGAGTCAGAATTGACTCCATGGCAGTGAGTCTGGGTTCAAGACATCAACCTTCTATGTTTCCTGCATAGCCTTGAAGGTCAATAGTGAGAGCCCCACAGGGCTCTAGGACACATAATTTGAAAACAACTGGATAAGATTTATTCAATCATACGTTCACTGACCGTACAAGGGAAAGTTGGACTTGAAGAATTAGCTTATTGGAGCAGGAAGAAAACAAGGAAATTTGTCATCTGTAGCCTGGGCTGGACTCTGTGTGGGGAAAAAGAAAACATACTAACAAACTCCTTTAAATGTTTTTTCTTTATTCTATTTTAGCAATTTTCTTGACATATAATTCGCATTCCATACAATTCAGTGGTTTAAACATATTTAAAAGAGTTGACCAATCATCATGACAATCAATTTTAGAACAATTTCTTCATCCTGTACTCATTCTTATTAGCTCCCCCATTCCTCTTCTGTCAACCTCCCCATTTATAACCCTAAGAAACTATTAAACCAATCACTGTCTCTATAGATTTTGCAATCCTGGATTTCATACAAAGAAAAACATACAACCCCTCCCTCCCCCCAACAATAATAACACAGAACACAGAAAAACCTCAGTCCAAATGAAAGCAGAAATTTTAAAAAGGGTCAAAAGGAAAGACAAATGATAAGGTGTTAAATTTTAATCGAACAACATCTACATTAATCCATTTTTCTTTCTTTAAAGAAAATCATTTTATTGGGGGCTCATACAACTGTAATCACAATCCATACATCCATCCAGTGTGTCAAGGACATTTGTTCATTTGTTGCCATCATCATTCTCAAAACATTT